>NW_020455655.1:2822565-2845485 GCF_003342845.1 Nothoprocta perdicaria
CTCTAGAGTGAATGTTCCTCCTTTCTCTAGAGTGAATGTTCCTCCTTTCTCTAGAGTGAATGTTCCTCTCTTTCCTCCTCTCTTTAAAACCCAAACAGGCTTCAGCCAAGGATCATGGTGGGGCCAAAGGGAAAACGATGCACCCTGAACTGAGGACTGTTTTGTCTAATGCAGGCAATCTGGTGTTTKGGTTATTTGATCAGCTTCGAAATACAGACTTTGCAGATTAATTCTTTGTAATCTGCTCTATGCAGCAGTGCAGATTTTTTTTTCTTTTTTTTTTTTGCTCTCTTCCTTTTAGGAGTTTTAAAAGATGTTGCTTTTACTTTTGTGCATTTACTTTCCACCTATCTCTGTTAGCATGTGAAGATACTAGTTTTGAAATTTTGAAGGCAATAGGTTTCTTGATTTGTAAGTCAGAAATGCTGGGAATACACTTGGGAAAGTGACTTCTAACTCTATTGTGCTTTGGGATGAAATGAGTAGGAGGGCCAAATAAACCCTGGAGGCTTTGGGAAGAGCTCAGCCYGTTCCTGGAGCCGGGAGCAGAGGTGCTGGAGCGGTCTGGGAGGTCTCCACTGAACGGGGGGCAGGAGTCAGGATGTTCTGTTCTGCTGCACCRGGGGAGGCTTTCCCGCTGCTCGCACTGGGTTTTCAGGCATGTGGCTTCATCAGCTTCATTCTTACTGCTGATTTCAGCATTGCTGAAATGAAAGCACAGTATGATATGAAGTCTGCGTGAAAACCGCAGTGACCTTTCTTTTGGTGGGTTCAGCAAGGTGTTTATCAAACTTTCCCAGTAAGCATCAGTTAGATAAAGCATTTAAAAGACTAATTGTAAAACTCTTGCTGCTCTAAGTATTGAAAATTCCCCCGCACCTTAGGTACAGCATATGCAATGGATATGAATGGGTTTTGTGTTTACTGTGTGCAAGAAAAGTGATGTTTACTGCCTGTACAGGCCTCCAGAGAAACATTCTGYGTAGCTCTAATTCAAACTAGACCAGCTGGGCAGATAAATCATATGCAAAAATGCATCATTCCTATTAGAATATTTTATAGAAATGAACAAAACTAGGTATGCTTCCCTTCATAAGTTTCCCCTAAAAATGCTGAATTTACTATAATTAGTTTTATTCTATACAGAAACCTTCATTTAGTAGTAACACTATTAAACAAGTGAAATACAAATTACAAGTGACATTTATATGATCATAATCACTCCTTCCTGGCTGCCAGGAATATTTTTTCAGAGAGGAACCTGCATTTTTGCAGATGGCATGAAAGAGAGAGGCTTGCAGAGCGCACCATTATTCCTGCGAGGCTGTTGGTTCATTAGTTGAAGCAGCCGAGTCTTGACGAGCTGCAACTGATCAGCAAATGGGAAATGAGCAGGAGGATAAATTCCCAGCAAACCGAATCATTAACATTTGCTGCCTGCATCCTGGAAACATAGTAAATCAAAAGTGTCATGATGTATCAAGACAAAATATCATTACTAATTGGGATTAATTTGCTGCTGTGGGATTGCTGACCTTTCCTGAAAGAAAATAAAACTGCTCGTTAACTTTTGTTACTTAATTTCTTTTTTTCTTCATCTTTGAGTAAGATTCCAGAATAAAGGCTCTCCTGAACAGTACTGTTCTGGTTGCACTTTGGTGCTTTGATGGGCAATKATGGTGTTTTCATTTAGGAAAATCCTTCTTGTTGATTGGGGGAAGWATTAGAACTCTAATATACTAGTGTCTATATATAATATAGAACACTAATATGCTGATAACAGTTGTGTAAGCAGGATCCTTTCATGTGGCTGACTGAGAGTGACAGCTGTGTGGGACAAGGTGTTGGGCTCTCTGTGCTACCTGTGTAAGAGCACAGTTTGGATCAAAAAAACTCCAGACTTTCTCCTCCTGCGTGTTCTGTCGCTGCTTACAATAGGCCTCTGGGAAATAGGGAAGAAAAGTGAGGCAAGAAACAGAACAGCATGTGTCATAGTAGAGTTTTTTTCTGATTTTTTGGGTTTTTGATCTTCTAGCAGCATCTCTGTCCGCCTTTAGGAAAGGACAAAAGAGTTACTGTGGGCTTGCTGATTCAGACCTTCCACAGCCTGGTTTCAGTCCTTGGGCTCATGCAGCCACTCTGGTGTCATCCCCAAAATGCTCTTATGGTTCTTTACAAGAAGGTAATACATAGTTGGCCAAGCTAGCAAAAGCTCTTTCTCTTAATACTCTTAGGCATTTTGGTGCCTTTTTCAATGTAGGCAAAGTCAGTATATGCCTGAGCAGTTGCCTGCTGATGAGTTGCTCCACAGATCTTCTTTAATATGTCCCCAAGCCCTCACCAAGTTGTAATTAAGCCTCTGTTTGTTCTGTGTGGTTTATGCATGTTCTTCGTGTTTTTCAGTGTTCTTCATTAATCTCTGGTGCTTGCTTCCTTTGCAGTGATTCCTTGGCTCTTCTGCACGGACTAAACTATTGTATCTCTGTGAATACAGGACAACATGAAGCTATTATTAGAGCTCCATTGTACTGACAGTGGCAAAAGCTATAATTTCAATATTTTTCACATGATTTAGGTTTCTAATCTTGTAACCTCCTCTTACTGTTTCATAAACTGCTATAATATAGGAGGATTTTAGCTCACTCTTTCTGGTTCTTTTGCCCTGGGGTCATCACCCTGAGTTTATTGCCGAGAAAAAGGTAGTTTTTGTCTGAAATGAGAGCCTTAGGCGAGGGCATCAGTGTTACCCCTGTGCCATGGGCCAGCGTGACCGTCYGGTGCTGAACAGCCACCCCAGCCTGGGAACAGGGAAGGGACAAGAGCCTGTAAGTAGTTAAGAAAAGGAATTATTTGTTCTCTGTTTAGTGCCTGGAGATGAGCTGCTGTTTCATCTTGAGGCACGTTACAGCCCCAGCTGATAGCCCCCGGTCAGTCGGAGCTTTGCGCAGAGCTCTCCTGGCCGTAATTTGCTGCGGTTGAGGAAGGGGCGCTGAGCCCCAGCTGTGTGCCGTGCCTGGGCTATGGGATGTGTTTGTGTGACTTGCAGCCCTGGTCACTGGGGCCAGGAGCTCACCGTAATATAGGACAAATATTAAGAAGCCAGCCCTGTGTTCAAAGACTAAATTAAAAGAAAAAAATCTTTATGAACTACTGATTTTTCTTTGTGGCCTAGATGTAGCTGCTTATSTGTTTAATATGTGTGTAGGGTGGCCTCCGCTGCATGATAAACTACCAGTTTGAGCCTAYAGAGCTCAAGCTGACTTTAACACCATCGTTAAAAGCAGGTAGACAGTATTTCATTAATTTAGAAGAAAGAGGTTGCTTTGATTAGGTAATGCAATTCAACTTCAAGTTCCCAATACCTGTCTTCAGACTGAGGCACCTGCAGTGTAATGAAGTTTCTCCRTTTGTATTGGCTTATTGAAGGTGCAGAGCCAAAGTCTGGAATGTCTCTATCACGATTTTGGATTCCACTCCCTATAACTGGACAGCTATAGATTAGAAAGATTGTTTCTAAAGTCCCTTCAATTACAGTTTAACTGAGCTGATAGTGTTTCATTATATTTAACAGAGATTGCCAAGGTGGACTGTAGCATGACTGTGAATTCCATTTTCCCCCCTGCATCACTTCAAATAGATATACGTCTGTGTATATGTGTATACTTGCATTATGGTCCATATGTGTATACTTGCATTCATAGTCCATCACGGACATTCTTCCTGCTTTCACCCAAGCACACAAAGCTGTTGACACAAACAATTACTTTTTCGGCTGATTTCTGCCTTRTCAAACAATGGCAGGTGACAGTGGCCTAAAGCTGCTCTGGACTGGGATGGGCTCTGGCACAGCAAAGCCTTATCTGTCTGCTCTTGCTTTGCCCCACTGCCACTTTGAGAAGCTCATGATGCAGAAGGACTCCCTGCATTCCTTACACAGTCTGGAACATGGAGTAGCCCTGTATGGCAACACTGTTGGTTTGTTGTATTGTGCCTGGCCTGCATGGCGCCCTTGGGTGCAGATTGGGTCCATGAGGACCTCCTCACTGTATTTGCTACCTAATTATTCCTGTTGCCAAACTGTTTGAGTCATCTGTCCTGTTGACCTTAAAGACTTCTTGCAGATACCATGTTATTCGCAAAACGTTGCTCAGAGCAGAGCTGGATTTTCYTTTGCTGAGACTTGGGTTTTGTTCATAAATTCCTAATTTCTACAGGGGATCCATGGTGTGATGGGTTGGTGCCTCCTGCCTTTCTAAAGTAGCGTGATGCGAAGTTTCCCACTGATGCCATTCTCGAAAGCCTCAGCTCTCCAAATGAGCTGTCTGCTGTGTTGTTTTTCATTAATCACTAAGAGAGATCAGGGAGTCCTGTTTYGGGCTTTCATGCAGGTGTCTGGCCACTTCAAATCAGGAGGAGYGGCCTCTGGAATCTTCTGTGTGAAAGCAAAGGCAGGTGACATGGATGAGGTCTATGCCTTTGTATGTTAGTGCTATTCGTGAAGTCTATACTAGAATTTTAGGCCACTTAGGAAAGGTGACTGCTGATGTATTTCTTTCATAAAGAGACAATCTCTGTGAAATACAAGAAAGAATTACGTCTTCTGCTTAATGTTTTTCTTAGATTTTTGGTTTAGACGCCAGTACGCATTGTCATCCAAGTCAGCTGTTATTTTATGTGCAATATATCATTGAAGTCTTAAAGGACGTTTCATTGAACTAGCTGAAGCTCACCTGAAATCCTGAATCTTTGAAAATACAAAGTTCCCATTCACTTTGCAATTGCTTTAGATTAAAGTCACAACAAAGGCAAAGGACAGGGGTTAACGAGAAGGAATGTGCTACAGAACATGTATTTTTTTTTTCTTCAGTATCTTGTCACAGAGCCTTCCGAGAAGCTATTGTTTCAAGCACAAAGCGCTGCCGCGAATGTGCAAGGGATCCGAGAATGCTTTTTCTGTAGCTCTTTTCTGTGGCTCTATCCTAGTTGGAGTCCTGARCATTAAGATCAGAAGTGTGAGCGTTCATTTCAGAAAAAGGAGTGAAAGGTAATTTTCATATTGGTGACTTTAAGGAGTGATCTTCTCAAAGATCTATTAGTAATTGCTAGCTTTTAAAAGGTCCTCTGGAGTTTTTAGCATTGTGCTGAAATGGCAAAGCTAGCTTAGAATTAAGGGCCTGAATTCCTCAAAACTCTTTACATGTGCTTACTCCATCCCCGCTTTCCTATTCAGAGAGGATTCCTATTCATTAATGCATCTTAAATGAAACATGTTGAAGTGTTTTCTAAGTGTAGATTTCATTATTGCTTTTAGGAAAATATGGTGGGGAGGATAAAAACTGACAGTTATGAAGAGGTARTATGCATATATTTATATAGATTGAAAACAAGGTAATTTTGAGCCCCAAAGACTAAARCTCATTAGATAAAAATGTTTAAGCGTAATTTAGCCTGAATAGCAGAGACGTTCCAGGTCCAAATCATCCTGAATTTGAGTAGAAGCTCTTTCAGTATATGAACAATTTTGTTTCTCTTTAGTTCACAACATATTGGACTTTTCTGCATTTAAAAGACTTTGTGTGGAATTTAGGTTCACTAATTCTGTTGCACAAGGAACTAGCGAGTTTGCATTATGTTCRGCAGTAACAATATGGCAAAGTCCTGCACAGTTCAGTGCAAATTCACATGTTCCTCAGCAATGTTACATGAAGACCTGCCATTTCTAATGACCTGCTTTGGTGCAATTAAGTCRGGTAGCTTTGTTTAGGCAGTGGGTGCTTTTATGTTTTTAAAGGTTGGTGTGGCGTGTTGCCCGTGGAGCTTCAGCCTCTCCAAAGGCTGTGACTGCTCTGAGGGCTCGTGCTGTTGCTGCTTCGCTCTGCCCTCCACRGGCTGCTGAAATTTCTTCTGAACTGTGGCACCTGGTGAACARCACTGGGCTTCAGTACCTTTGTATCCCCTAGGAATGGAGGGGACCCTCCTGGCCTAGTGAAGACTTGAGTTTTGTTGCTATTTTAGATGGGACCGGGACTGTGATCTCGTTGGGGTGTCCTTTGGTTTTAACAATGAGCACAGACTAGGAATAAGAAAGGAAGATYAGCTAGTTTGTCTGGAGAAAAGGTGAAACCTTTTGGTAGGTCTCTGTTTTGCAATGTGTTAGCAACATGAGCTGCTTTATATATAATTTAATGAACCCTTTTCCTTTTATGATTCAATCACTGTACAGTTTGTTCATTATATCAATTTATATTCATGTCTAATGCATGGTGGTTTATTTTACTGTTATCCCTGGTATCTCTAACCATCAGGAGCAGCGAGTGGAGATGGCACTGTTCATTGTGCCACAGTATTAAGTTAATATTCTACTAAACAACCCCAACATTAGCATTGCAGAGGATGCTCCGTCTCCAGAAAGTCCGATGCAGTCTCAGGCTTTTGTCTCTTTTGTTCTGTATTATCCTCTTATCAGTTAATAAGAGTTCAAATTATTGTGATGGCCTTCAAAGAGGCATAATGTGATATACCATGGAAAGTAGTAAATGATGATTTTCTGCATGTTTTGAGATATTGATATTACATTTCTGCCAACCATAGATTATTGAAGGGACAAATTACTTCTGCAAATATGTTTAACATTAGATGATRCAAACAAGAATGTACTTCTGTTATTTTTCATAAGCTTTAGATACAATGTTTGATTATTTTATCAAATATAAAAGCATGCATTTTAAAGAGGACAGAGTCCAGAGAAGAAATGAAATATTTTCTGCTTTTATCACAATATTTAATGAACTTGCATCAAAGTTTGGCTTGTGGTAGCAACCTAGATTATTTTGAAGATGAGCTTTTTTCTTTTTTCTTTTGGGGTTAATAAAAGTGTCTRTCTTAATTGCTTGAGTAATTTCACCAAAATAGAATATTTTAAGTGCTTGCAACCAGGTAGGCTGAAACCAGCTGTACTAGGAAGCTAGGATGGGTACCAGGAAACCAGCTGTTTGCACAAGAACCTGTAGCAAAGATTAGGAAAGAGTAATAGGAAGAAGGGGGCAAATTTGCCCTGACAGGTCACTTGGCACTGGAGTGGGGCAAGTGGTTCCCAGCTCTTTMATTAGGAATGAGAAGGGCCCAGAGAAACTGGAAGGAGCCCAGGAGGAGGGGACTAGGGAGCTCGGAGTGGCATCTGCAGAGACAAGTCACAAAGGAAGGAAAGACCATGAGAAAGTTGCTGCACTTTGCCCAGAGGGTGGGTGTTAATGCAGAGGGCTGCTCTTCAGGTTTATAGATAAATTGTGTATTATGATTAGAAGGGATTTATTTTTAATTAGAGTTTGTTTTCACCCTGGTTATCCCCGAGTGTGTTAATTTATTATCACTGTATATGTAGTTCTGTTGTGCCAAGAGGGAGGATTTCTGCTTTGATTTCTGAGCAGAAGAGGATGCTGCTGCTGYCGGGGACTGAGGTTAGGGATCTGCATTCCCGGAGGAGCTGCCATTAATGGTGTCCCGGTGGGAGCTGGAGAAGCCCCCTTGGCAGGTGCCTGGCCGAGGGACTGGCTGCTGCTTGGGGTGGGCAGCAGTGTCCGTCAAGGAAGAAACCTTCCCGTATTCCCACGGGCACGGCCAGTGTAGCCTGCCAGGTGTTTAGAAATCCCTTCAATTCCCTGCTTAGCTACTACTGATACAGGATCCTGACGGTGCTTCGCTCAGGACAGCTTTCCCATCCCGGGAGCTGCTGTTCCTGTGCTGCCCTGCCTTGTGCCTGTGAGGGGAGGTCTGTCCTGCTGCTCCCTCAGGGAGAGCCTGTGGAGCAGTGCCTGCCCCTCCACCTTGGGCACAGGCTCTCGTTGAGACTCCCAAAGTCATTGTGGGTTTCTGTGGAGCTAGGACTGAAACCTCAGGCTTCGTAAGGGCTCTCAGCTGATAGGAAAATTTTGACTTGCACTTGGGTGMATTTTTAAGTGTGCTTTGTGTATTGGGGCTTTTTTGTGTTGTTTGTTCTTGGAAAATAGCTTTGTAAGAAGACAGTTTTATAAAGTCTGCAGATTAATACAGCTAATGCTAAGCCACATGTCTCTGCTACCATTAACTTTGTATTAGCAGAACGTATTTTCACTAGATTTGCAAAAGCTTCTCTGTCCTTTTTTTTCTTTTTCCTGAAAAATATATTGGGGATCCTAATGGAACCTATTCAGAATATCTAACCCTCATTTATGGCTTCATAGTTAAATTGATAATTGCAATGGAGAGCTCTGCATATTTTAGATCTATGTTGCTATGAATTTAAAGCTTGATTTAGCCCCTCTAATTCCCTGAGCTCAGATTTTCTAATGAACTAGCACTTAATGTAAGGATAAATTCTCATCACAAAATGCAGCTCATAACTGTTTAAGTTCAGTTTATGGTCTGTTGATTGGCTAAGGCTGAGTTAATTGAAAGTAATTATAAATAGACAATTTGCAAACTGTGAAAAAGAAAATCGGAGTGAAAAATTAAGCCTCCATGGTACAATTCAGTAGGTTTTGTGGTTGGAGGAAAGAAACTGTAATGCAAACATAATTCCTCAGCAGCAATGCTCTTGCCACTTATTATTTGAAAAATAAATGTAAATAGATACAGTACTTTCCAATGAACAGCAGCTGGGTTGCCTTTAAATCTCCTTGGTATATTTTTTCTTTCTTTTTGGACTTTATTCTAAATGGGATGTCATGCTCTGCCCTCAGTCTTGCCCTTGGAAAAACAGATTTGAAATATATTTTTGCAGTGTAATTGTATTAATATTACTTAAGACTCATCTTAAATAAGATATCTCTTTGGACTTGCTTATTCCAGGAATGCCAGAGTGAATTTGGCTAAGGAAAGCTGCTGGGCATTCATCTCCCAGGGYAGATGGGCTGGAGGCTGCTGTCAGGGTGGCATTTATCCATCGCCRGGCTGGGCATTTTGGAAGGGAATGGGCTGGATCAGAGACCTGCCTTGGCCCTGTTGCGGTGCACAGCTTGTGAGCCAGCGTGACCTGATGGGGATGGTGCTGCACTGGGAACCACCAGCGTCGGGTCTGCCATCAACCCGGAGTGGCATCTTTGGCAGATCTGTTCTCTGCCCTGGTCTCTTCCCTTCTTCCACCTGGAAGCTTTGGTTTCATGCTCTTCACTGATGGGATTGGCTCCGTCTCTTCCTGTGGTCCTCAGCTGTCCAGAGCTCAGGCTTAGCTGGGGTTTCTGGGAACTGTGTAATGTTAAGAATGCTCGCAGAAATCCTGTCATCTCTTACTTGTTTATAAAACTCTAGAGAGCCTCAGTGTGATAGAAAATAAAAATCAGGTCTGGAGTGGCACAGGGCAAGTAATCCAGTAGCATAAAAACCCATCTAGACTCCAGTTCTTACTACAGGTAGCAGGTCACTGTATATGGCTAGCCTACAAAGTGATTTTTAGAAGAGCTTTCCACCTACTCAGCTTCTCTGTCCGTGTTGACTAGTCTATCGGAGCATTGACATGAATTTTAGTTATGTAATGCTTTCATGAAATGTTCTCGTAGGCACTTGTCTTACTACTTTCATCGGAAGTCGTTATAAGTAAAGAGAAATGCTGTTAGCRATGGGCGGTAGACCCACATGCAGCACAGCCTGGAGTCGTCCTTCTCCTGCAATGAAATGCCTTCCATATTCAGATATTAGCTTTCCTGTCACATGGATTCCAAAGCACTGGCCCACTTGGATTGATGTTTCCAGAAATGTGTTGTCTTCTAAAATGGAGAGAATGGTCTTCTAGTAGTAGGAGAAGAGTATAAAAATCCAGGAGCACCTTTTTCAGTGTTAGCCCATCTGACCTCCCGAAAGGAATACTTCTCAGTACCTGGAATGGATAGAGGGAGAAAGGAAAAGGAGAGCTTCCCTTCCTTCCTTCCCAGCTTTCTAATATGGATTTTCCAGATTCCCAGCTTTATAATATGGATTTTTCTAAAAAGTGAATGTTGCAAGGAGATTGCATGGTATGAGAAATTATTCAACTGTTGGAGGGCATAAAGACTGTTTTTCAGAAACACAGAAATAGAGAACAGGATCTGCACATTTGTGTTTGGCTCTATTAAAATGGGAGAGATTATAAGCAAGCAAAGCATGTCCAGGAATACACAGCTCAGTCCTAACTTAAAACCAGATATTCGTGAGACTCCGAGTATATCTGCTTAAGGAAAAGCAAAAACTGATGAAATGATTACTTGTAAAAGATTTTCTTATGTTTCTCTGTAAGGAGTAGCATTTGCAAGCTGTTTCCTTTGTGAAGGTAGTCTTTTAATTAAAACTAGATGGACTTTTCATATTTTGGAAAATACTGACAATTTTCTCTTTAACAAACTTTCTTAGAACATACAAAGTTCATGATAGGCTCAGACCTAGCAGTGTTTGCAGTACATGATGTATAGACCATCATTATATGCAGGTCTCATCAAAAATCAGTTTGGAAAGAAAATAGACTCTCTGCAAAACCAGAGAGTTTTCTTTCTTATTTTTCTGCAAAACCGGTTTGGGACTTGGTGTCCCAAATGCTCCCGTGGCGAGTGCTTCTCGGCACCACAGTGCAGAACTTGAGCACAGATGGAATCAACTGAAAGCACAAAAAGGGTCTGGGAGTGCTGGCTCAGCCTGTCGGATGTGCTGGGGCTGAGCACTACCTGAACCGTGGTCGTTACTGCAGCACGCTCCAGAGATGCAATTTAACTCTAATTTGGAAGGGCATGTCATCCACTTCCATCTATACATCCAAATACAGGTGGTCAGCGTTTTGGTAGGAGTTTTTCTGTTGTTYGCCAGAGTGTTCAATTCAAGAACAATGTAGATATTTGAGCTTTCTACCCAATTCCAGACAAAAATAGAATTCTTTTTAGTTGAGCTCTGTGAGGTTATGCAAACATGGCTGAAATACATAGGGTTGAGCAAAATAGTTGGTTGCCCTTGGCATTAGTTTGCATCACTAAAATTCACACTTTTGAAGATAGCCCTGTTATTTTTATGAGAACAAAATGAGCACTTTGACAACAGCTTGCTTTTGGCAGATATATAGTGATGTATACTAAGACATGATAAGAGGCATTCTGTACCAACTAGAAATTAAAAATGTGCGTTTAAGGCATCAATCTGCAAATAAAGCCATCTAATAGCAAGTAAAATGTGAAAGGTGATAAGAGAGTCATGATTCATGGCATGAGCCAACTGCATTGTGAATGATCAATGAACATTATCCTCAGAACAATGTCATACTCTTACAATTATGGTGCATCATAAATGCAAATATAATTGCTTTGTATGTAATGAAATACAAAAGCCACATTTAAATAATAATGTTAAGGTTGTGATCCAAAYTGGCAGAACCTTGAGTAGTCAGATATGCTGAAATGGGTTCATCCTTAACCTTTTCACTGCTGTCAGAACAAAAATGTGTTTGGAGAATGTTTATTTATGAAACATGAGAATTTGCTGATGGTGTTGGAAATGTGTATTTGTTCCTTGTAGATGGGAGGTCAAAGCAAACATATAATTTCTTCTCCTCTGTATTGAAGTCATCTTATTGATTGTTTTTTTTTCTTTTAAGTTGCTCTTGTGTTGCTGGGAGGTGAGTCAAGTTCTAAGGCAATTCTCTATATGGGGAAAAGAGGCTTGAATTACCTTACAATAACAAAAGTAAGGGCAACAGAAGACCCCAAAAACTACTGCGCCTGTCCAGTGAATTTCTCTGTTTAATTCTTTATATCGGGACACACATCACAGTGCTAGAGATGGGCAAGGTGACATTCCTGTCGTCAGTMATTTATGCAAAGTGCACGGTGATCTATTGTTAATCTATTTTTATGAAGATTCCCAGGGTAGGTGGGTTCTGCCTCACTGCTCTAGTGGAGAGGCATGTAGTTAATTCACGTGTGATTACATGTAATACATTTACTTCAGAGCAGTGTATTTGAATTCCAAGTTGACTTGTTGCTTTCAGTGGTGCTGGTGGACTCTGAACAACTCCTCTGGAGTCATCACGGTGCCTCCGGTCCTCTGATGTGTTTCAGCAGGGAACTGAGTCTAGTGAGTTATCCCAAATACAGTTCAATGCTACTACTCACTTTTAGCTTTGGGAAATTAGTGGTGGGCAGGCAGCATGCTTGTGTTCCGCAGGTAAATATTTGTGCCAAGCAAGGGGACAAAATAAGAAAAACAAATTCAGAGTTTATCTCTAATCTTATGCACGTTAGGATCTTTCAAAATGAACAAGAAGGTGCACTATTAGATGATGRCATCTGTATAATTGCCATGTACAGTCAAAAAACAATAGAATTAAATGTATAAAAATGTAATTAATTAAAAATAGAGCTGTGATGACGAGGAAACTTTCCTGGCATCACTGAAGTGTGATAAATTATCTACAAGTCTCCATTAAACTTTACATGAAAACACTTGACCCTTTATTATCAGGAAAACCTATTGGATTTTTCAGAACATGGATGTCTGAGCTACAAAAAGYAGTTAAGTTAGAAAAAGACCCTGCATAGAAATAACACCTCTGTCTGTAAAGTGCAGGGAACATTAAGACTGTTTTCAACAATAAAGCACTTGACCCTCTTAACCCTACAGTTTCCCTAAGTTTATAATTCTCACATTAGCAAGAGCCTTGTCATTACCAGGAATATTTTATTTCTAGGCAACTTAGATTTGGTTTAGACTGTGGTCATAAAACATGAGATGACAAAAGACTTAATTCCTATAACCTTCCTTTAATGAAACATTATTTAGATATCTCTTAATATGCTGTTTCTGTTAACACCTACTTAAATTAGCAAGGTGTGCTTCAAAGTTAGCTGTCTGTGACAGGGATCCTGTGAAGATCCCAATGTGCCTTGGTTGCATATCCCACCAAGACCAGGACTGGGATAGAGGGGTCTTTAAAAGCCTGATGGGGGTCAGGGTGTTCTGTGGGATGAAGGCACCAGTTCCTGTTTCAGAGGTTTCTAGGAACGTCAGAGTTTTCTTAGGATGGAACTGTTGATAACTTTTGAGAGCTTCAAGATTAAGGACATTTTTAAAGACTCAATAACTTGCAGAGATCATTGTCGTGGTTTCCATAAGAAGTGAGTACAGCTGATAAATGTGAAATAGCGAGTCTCAGCATATTGAACAGGCATAATGAGTCATCAGAGCTAGATGATACAAAGATACCAACTCGGGAACTTGAAGGATTTTCTACATTTTCAAGCTCTGTCCATCAGTCAGTTTTGTTAGGAAATTCACACACGTATCAAGCTCCATCTTAAAACTAATGAGATTCTCTATAGTCTTGCTATCAGCATTGTTTTTGGGGGAGGGGCACAGCTCTGATATTGTCTTTTAATTTCCAAATTAAATGTTTGCTAGCAATTTAAATCTACCTGCTGTTCTATCAGCATTTCGGAACAAGCAGTCCTGCTTCCTTGTGTGTATTAACCTCCATTGTGCTTAGAGGATATAATGATGTCCTTCCTCTTCCTGTTCTGTTGGCTGGTTGTTTGTGGCTGGTGGTTTCAGTGAAGCCTGTGTGGGCTTCCGTGAGCCGACTATCCAGCACGGAGCATCCCGGGTGTGGAGTCAAGGCTGCCTGCAGTGCCCRGGCCCGTGCTGTGGGCTACCCCAGGCAGTGGTGCTACAGTGGCCGATTTTACCTGTTTAAATTACATYGTGGTGAAACATTGAGTGGTGTTGGTGTTGTTAATGTCGTGCCCTCATTGTAATGCATGTCCTATGCAGGGGTGCTTGGGGCGTTTGGGTACAGACTGTCTTCTCCAACGTGACCCGCCTGATCCCGGGGCGGTTGCACAGCTTCTGTGCTCCTGCTGCCTGGTTTCTGCAGGGTCCCAGAGCACACGGGGTTTCACCCTGGCACTGCATACTGAAGGACAGATGTGTGGTCAGGCTGAGGAACTAGGAACAGGAGCAAAAGTAGCTGAAGAGGTTATAGACCAATGAATTCAGTTTTCTTTAGGTCTTTGAAAGAGTCTTTTCAGAAGATAATTGTATAAAAATATTAATTTTGGATAGAGGAGAAAGGTTAATAGGAAGAAGAGAATATAATCAGGTATGTTTGGATTTTTCAGAAGCTGACCGAATGAAAGCACTTCCCTCATATATATATATGTATCTGTGTATGTGCGTGTGTATGTRTRTATATATATATGCTTTGCATGCCCCACATGTGATCTCTGTTACCCATTGCTGGGGCAGAGGGACATGGGTCTRCTCGCTTGCGCTGCCCCGTGCCTGAGCCCCAGGCTCCTGTCAGACTCACCTGCTCAGTGTTTTTGTCAACACTTGTTTCCCCCACCATTTTTTGCATTTGAAGATGAAAACATCTATATAAAAAAAGAAGGCAGGGAAGGTGGAATTCAATCAGCTCAGTAATTCCCAGTAGCAACAAAGAACAATCACAAAATGCTTTCTGATGGGTGCTCCTCACTTAGCAGAGGTGTTTGCCTGGGAGCTTGCTTATCTTTAATGAAGGAGAGGACGCTTTTGCAGAGCCTTCCCCTTCCCACGYGCCGTGGGACTCAGCTTCACGCAGCCCCCTGCGCTCATAGGGAGTGTTTGTGWCCCTTGGGATGGCAAAGGCAGTGCGGTGGGTGCCCGGGCAAAGCGTGAGCTCTGCGAGACGAACCTGGGCTGCTCCTGCAAACTTGGAGCTTGTGACAAAAAGCCCAATACTTCTGCACGTTTTGGAAACCTGTGTGTGAGCCATTTGAAACCCCTTTGGAAAAAGTGTGGGCATCTCGCTTTCCCAAGTCCCTCAAGGCATCCAGCCAGCAAGTTCCCTTCAGTCTTGAAAATGTTGCTGTATTTTAATGTAAAATTTTGGCAGTAATCATTCTGGTGTTTGTATGTTTGTTGCTTGCTCTTTTTATCCAGAAATAGTTTGTGACAGGTTTTTTTCCTCATTGACTAAAGAACAAAAAAGATGAGATTTCTGTCAGTAGTTTTTTTGTAGTAAATGAATGGCCAGTGAGAAAATATTTTGGCCAAATTTACCATGTGCATCTTGGGAGCAAAGTGATTTGTATTGACTATAAAAATCAACTTGCATTTAGGGTGCAGCTTTTGGGATGCAAATGCAGAGACCAACTGCCTCCCCTTTTCCTTCCCTTTCAGCTTACCCCAAAGAAACAGGTACAGCTGGGAGAGGGTTTTTTTCCCCTGCTTCCATATTTTATATGGAGAATACAGTATAACTTGATGCTTGACTATGAAGAATCACTGCAGCAAGCTTGTAAATGATGTATGAAATGCAAAATTGGTACATTGAGAAAAAGGGAGTRCGTGAGTGCACAGAGGCAGATATTACTGGGTTTTGCGATTGACTTCACAAAGCTGAAAGGTTCTTTTTGCAGGGGGAGGGAGGAGAGCAGCAAGGTGAGCTCTGAATGCCTCTGAAATGGAAAATCCATTTCAAACTGTGTCTGGGAAAAAGAGCATATTGACATTTCTTTGGGAAAATGTGCATTTTCTCTCCTATCACACGCCAGCCCTGTTCTTCCTTGCTGCTCCTTCAGTTTTATCACGATGATTTGGCTATCTTCAAAATAAAAATGTTAGTTATCTGTGGTACTGGGGAATCTCAGAGAGCGAAGTGCCTTAAGAAGAGCTATTTGTGAAGCAACACTGATCCCCCTTACCTGTCTCTGAACCTGTCACATYCCACATATTGGAAACTGCTTATTAGCTCTTTCCCCTCATGATTTCATAGAATCAGTCTGGTTTTTCAAGGCTTTTGAAATGAAGCCCTTGCTTGAATGCTGTGTTGTGCTTTTCCAGTGGTGTTGGTACGTTCATATTTACCAGATATTCCAGAACTGGGAGTATCCCATGTCGCAGACCAGGAAGGAAACCTGCTTTGATGTCCACAGTGTTTAGGCCTGGAGGTCTTAGGGAAAAGAACCCTCTCCCCTAAATATCTGACTCTCTGTGTCAAATATATAGGGAGCAGGGAGATGTTTTTAATTACTGTGATGTCCTCATAGCAGTAGTAGTCTGTACTTCAAGAATCTGCAATTCAGGTCATAAATCTGTAGTGCCACTTTATAAATCATTCAAAAAATATGCACTATGATTCATTCCTTTCCTTATGGAGAATATTGAGAGAATATGAAATAAATGCATTTTTAATAGGGTCTGATAGCCAGAGCATTGTCTCTCCAGGGGAGACTGGACTGYAAAAATAAACCTCTGCTGCCTGTGTGTTAATTAAACTGCCCTCCGTCCTTCGTCTCCACTTCCCTTCTACCTGCTCCGTCAGTAATTGGCTGCTAGGAGCTGGAAATGAAATAGGAAGGTAGYGAATGTGGAGGGGGAGATAGGGGGCAAAGAAAACATGTATTTTTTGTATAGAAATGGTATGCGTCATCTTAATGTCATTAAAAACGTTTTCACTTGCATTTTTATCTTCTGTGGGTTTTCTCTCCTCCCATTATTATTATTATTATTAGCCAGTACTGAGAGGCAGGCTGTTCTCCTGGTATTTTGGCTTCTGCTGGAGTCAAGAATTTCCACAATGCAGCTAGATTATAAACCCAGAGATTGGGATAATTTCAAATGAATCTCATCTAAGAGGCTTTAAAAGATGTTTATCTATCAGCTTATACATTCATCCAGCTTTTACCCATTTCTCTCCAAGTCCCGTTTTGTAAGCTGATATGTGCTGTATATTCCCTGCTTCATTTGCCTCTGGAGTCACTGCCACAGTGGTCAGCGGTTTGAGGACGTTCTTGGGTGATGCGACTGCGGTCAAATGCGCCCACAGATATCTGTGCCCAATGTTACCATGGTTTCAGAAATCCAGGCTCGCAAAGAGGAGTCTGAGCCTAAAACACATTTTGTTCCCGATACCGCATCCCTTGGGTGTGATAGTTGTTCAAGCCGAGATAAATTCCAGGTCGTGAATTATATAGTCATTCCATAACAGTGGAGTGAGCAACTGTTATTCCGTGGCATCGCTATCCATCAGGTCCAGGGGTTGTATCTAAATAGCCATAATTTTGTATAATAGAATGAAAGTCAATAAAGCAGGAACTCTTTATCAGTGTCTACCTGTGAAAGCCATCTGCCCTTGGCATGTATCGAGAAGCGTGAGTGTTATCTGGTGACTGGAGTCTCTCCATTCTTGCTATCTCCTCATTATTTCAACTAGCCTCGGTATTACTCTGTCAGATTGCTATATGCCTCACTCAGATATCACACACTTCTGTTATTACTTTTTTCAAAGTATTGAACTTTCAGGAAAAGAAATATTCAATTCCCCCCTCATGGTGTAAATTATTTGTGACTTACTTTCCATCCAACTTCAAATAGTATTTTTATGTCCTACCACACTCCCAAATCCATGTATTTAGTGYATGATGTAAAACTTGTTCAAAGCCATAGGAGTCTTTCTGGAATTGGGGTTCACATGAGGCCCTCAGTGCTACCTGGACTCCCTGCTTGAAGCCATCTCTAAGTGGTGGTTACTGGAGGAAAAACAGAGCCTGTGGGCAGGGCAGAAACCCCTGGGATTCCTTTTGGAGGTGCTGGAAGTTCCCTGTGGCTGTCAGAAGGTGCCGGCTGCCCTGCACAGGGCATCTTTGTGTGTCTAACTTTGCTGCAGCCTTTGAAATTCTATGTCAGGTTCCAGTAAGTGAGGAAAGGTCTTAATTAACTGATCACAAGTGCAGTGTAATTGGCACAGTGGCTGCTGGCTGGCGTGCTGCTAAGTAGAACTTGGTTTTACGCTTCTGTGTTTTTGATCCCAGTGTGTCTCTGGCATTTGCAAATAGCTTTTCCATCAGAGCAGTTGTTGGGAGGGAAGGAAGGGGAGGATTTGACAAATGGGAGGAGGTGTTGAGGGACCAAAGGGTCTCAGCCCTGAGACAGATACCYGTGAGCGAGGCGTGGTTGGGGTTTCTGCTGGCAACCATGAGACAAGTGGGGTATTTTCTGCTTCCCAGGGCCATCATTTGACGCGATGTGCAGGCTGTCRAGGGGAAAGCTGAACGAGCTTACGTGCAATTTGTGTTTCTGAGGTTGCTCCTAGAGCTGCAAGGCCTGGGATAGATCTGAATGGAAAAAAACAGTCTCATAGTCTGGCTTGGTGGCCAGGAAGGGTYTTTCCCAGCAAACTTCAGGTAGCCAGGGCAAAGTGTGGAGCCTGGGAGTGACAAGGAAGAGCTTCCCAATGACCCAGGAAGAGTTTGCAGGAGGGTGAGCTGCTCCTCTGCATAGACTGCTGTGGGAAAGTTAGAGTAAGAAAACATAAGTAAAGTCTGGCATGAACTTTCTGGCTGTGCAGTCAGGCTTTGCAAGGCACCAGTCTTTCTGCCTGCCCAGAAAACCTGCCTTTGGCCCTGTGGGAACTCTCAAACAAGTTACAAGCAGCAGGTAGAAGATCTCTAAAACTGTTTTAATTTCAAAATAAATATAAGGGGTACCCATTAAACTCTCTGAGGCTGCTATTTTGCACAGTAGGGCGGGCAACAGGAGGCATGAGAAATTGGCTGGCTTAGAAAAAAGACAAAGTTCTGTCATTTTGATCCTTAAGTCAGTTTGCCCGAAGAYCAAAGTATTTTAATAATCTTAGTTTTGAAGGACTAGAAAATAAAATGGAAGTAGCAGGAAGTTTATTTTACAGAAGTTAATCCAAAGAAGGTGATTGATAGTTAAGTGCTTTCCTGTCATTAATTAGGTTCAATTGCTTGAATTGAAAAGCAGTTTTTTCATCTGCAAAACTTTTGTAGAACCCYGCTGCTAAGCATTCCACAGGTGGAATTTTTTTCAAGCCATGAGTTGGCATATTCTATGTGTGTTTTGCATTTCATTGAAAAGAGAAAGATAATGAGTCATTAAGATCCCCCCCCCCCCCTTTAAGCACTCCTCTGTTTTGGATCTTTGCATAAAATCAAAGAGCAAAGATAATAAAATTAGAATAGAAGCATGTTCTTCCCAGCCTACCCTGATGCAATTAATAATTAAGATCAAATGGCTTGTAAAATACCTAACAGTATGATTAAAATGCTATGAAAAGGTTGCTGTAAGAATAATTGCTTTTTTTAATGTAACCAAAAAACAAATCCATGGTTCAGTATCTCTTGTGTTGTATATTTTCTGTTTTTAAAATTAATGTGACATAAGGCATTCTTTATGCTAATGTTATAGCTCCTTGTTCGAGTTTAACACCATTATCTTCTTTACTGAATAATTCATTCCCTGTTGAAAACTTAACTATATCATTTTTACAGTGTGTAAATGAAACTTGGAAGTGCAATTTAACTTTAAGGAACTTCAGACTAGAGAGAGTTCCCATAAACCACCAAAAATGCTGTGCTAGTAATACTGGCTTGCACTCGAGTGTAATCACATTAAGGTGAGTGTGTTTGCAACTTTTGCTTCTATTTAAAAAAACTCTTGGAAGGGATTCTTACTTTGTTTTGTTTTATTACTATTTTATACACTTTTAGGTAGTGCTTTTTTCTTTTTTCTATTTTTTCTCTTTTTTTTTTTAAATAACAGTATTATATGTTAGCAYGGTGCAGTGTGAGGAAGAACCTATGTGGAGAGCTGGTAAATCAGAATTGTGCTGCTTTCCAACCCCTGGTCCTAGCCTTCTTTGGGGAAAACCTCTGACTGCCAAGGTTTTTGGTGCAAGTGAGAGGGAAGATGGACAGAGTCTAGAAACCTTCCACGTTTCTGTTTGTGCCCAATGTTATTTTGTGCCCGACATGAGCTTCAGTGTCGCGTGAGGTAGTTTGTCCTTTGATGGTGATCACTGTGTGTTCTGTTACTCTGATTTGTGTGAATTCCCCTTCTCCAGGACATCCAGGTGCTGAGCCTGAGCCCCTTTTCTTCCTCGTAGGTGAGGTCTGTTTGATGTGGGTGTGAGGAGAACAGTACGGGGTTAAGATAATAACTTGTCAGGTAATGTTATCCATGGAAAAGGGTGCGATTGGGAAGGGAGGCGTGAGTCACAGCACCTTGCATAAYGTGCGATCCCTGTGAATAAAGCCAGCAGTGGACATAAAACAGTATTTCTTCAAATGAGAAAATAAATCCTGTGGTGTTAAAGGCTCCTAACAATGGCRACTCAGCAGTCTTCACTTGTGGTCTGGATCTGTGAGATTTTTATTATGTTTTTGTGCTCTCGTTACTGAAAGCTTTACGTTTGTCCATCTGCACGTTGCAAAACCTGTGAACGTTTTCCTTTCAAATCAATCATTGAAAAAAAGAGATGCTTTGTGTTTTCCTAACAAGCTTGGATCATAGAAGACATTGAAATAATCAGAGGTTTTCCTCCTCCTCAGTCCAGAGTTCGTGCTCTTGCCTCTTCCTTTGTGTTCCTTTCTTTCTTTTACTCAGATGAAATCCTTTGAAGCTGAGCACTCAGCAAAGTTCATTTTTACCTTGAATAACAGAAGCAGCAATCAACCATCAGCTATTATACAGGAGATTAGCTTTGTCATTAGGAGGCGTAATCCCTACAATACTCCTATTCATCAAGTAACGTTTAAATGAAGAAAATATGTGCGGTTTGTTCTGTGGTCCTGGCAATTGTTATTAAAATATTATATAGAATTCAGGTAGGCAGAATGAATAWATAATTAGGACGTCCTCTTTCTCTGAGACTCTGTCTTAAGGTGCTCAAATGAAATTCACAGTCACCATTCACTGTCTTTTCTGTATCATTATTATACATTTCCAGGTCTCTTAAGTTTAGTTCTTATTCAGTGGATTGATTGATCTACCATCCATCTCAATTTGTTTCTCAAATTAAGGCAGAACCTACTTATGATTATATCACGTGATTCCTTTTCCTCATCATTGTTTTGATATCAAAAAGATGCATTCTCTCCAAAACGGAGGTGATGCTTTTATGCCTCAGAATTCTACTTTGGTAATGTGGCCTATTGAATCTCATAGTGAAGCCAGCAGAAAGGAGGCATTCGGTGAGCTGGGTCTTGTCCCAACCTGTGTCCCATGGTCTGCGACAGTGGAGCATCTGGCCCTGCAGACGAGCTGCCGTGAGCCGCAGAGCCAAGCGGGAGGGCTCTGGGAGCCGCTCGGAGCAAAACGGGACTCCAGGCTCTGGGGTGCCTGGGGAGAAACGCGGCAGCTGTGTCTGTGCTGCACGTCTGTCCTGATAACTTCTGAATGTTCTTGTCAGTTTTAACCAAATTCAAGGGAAGAATTGAGTTCCAAAGGTTGTTAAGTTCTAATACGGGTCCTGATAATTGGCCCCGGAGCAGGTGGGAGACGCAAAGGGCTGTTCCCTTCGGGGAGGCTGGCACAGCTTGGGCACTGGCAGCAGTCAGTGGCGGCCCAGCGTGGGCACAGCCAAAAAGGGCCACAGGACTCTGCCCTTTGGCTAGGGGCCACAGGGAACACGGAGGGAAGCTGCAGCCTCAGAGGATGTGAGGAAGCAGGAATGAGTCAGGTACAAATCCCTGGGGTGACGGGTGACCTTCTGCCGACTGCTCCCTAGTTTTACTGCAGGCCCTATGTAACTGCAAGTAAGACTGAGCCYGGACCCAAGTAAGGCAGAAATGCGGCATGGCTGGACATTGCATTTGAGCAGCTTCACAAGGAGTTTCCCTTAGATTGATCTGTCCAGGACTTCCAATTAAACTTGGTTCTGGGTTGCCTTTTTCCTCGTATTCTTCTCCATTTGCGCAGATGGAATATTAGTGTTTGAGTGAGTGCCTTCTAGCTGGAAAGTGATCTTTCGTTGTCCATTTGTAAGGAGGAAGCTAATTGAAAAAATGTTGGCAAGGTGATTCAGTGGATGGAGGGATTCATCTGTTATGCTCGGGTGCAAGACCTGGCAGAACCAGTTATATTACCGTTATGTTTTTGGTGTCAAACAATTTTTGGGTTTTTGACCCTACTGGTATATGTTRTTTATGAAGAGTTACGTAGGGCTTGTTAATTGAGTTTAACAGCRGGGAAGGCAGCAGTGATCAGTTTTGCCCTAACTGAGAAGAATTGCAGTCAATGGGAGTTTCTGTAAGAGGTTTCCAGGGACAATCTGCCAGCCAAAAGGCAAAGGCAGAACTAAATTATTGTAGAAAATTGCAGCAAACCTAATTGCGGAGAGATGGTGGTTTTAACCACGTGAATATTATCTGCAGTCACTAAAGGTGCTCACAGAACAGCCCTCCCCAGCAAATCCTGCAGTACCTAGTTAAGATCTTTAAAGGCTCCCCCTCTTGTGTCTCCATATGGAACAAGGTGTTCAATATTAATCCTTAAGATGGCAAGTTTTYGTGACGTTTGAGAAATGCTCACATATGCTCGTGGTGGGGCCCAATGTGGCTACAGACGATTTGTGCGGCGCGGCTGACGCAGCAATCTGCTATCTCGAGCAGCAGCTTTGTAAGCAGGGAAATCAGGGAGGCGTTTCTGAGCAAAGGCAGATATATTGCACGTATAAATGCAGGAATATTGTCCCTTCACAAATCGGTATTTACTGGGCGCTGAGATTCCCAAACACCRTTCACTGCCAGCCCTCCTGGTTAGAAGGGGAAACTCAAACGCTGCTGTCACGTTTTCATTGGGGCAGGTGGCAGAAGAGGCGAGGTGACCTCAGGCTAAGTTGAGGAAGCGGTTTCAGTGTTGTGCAGGCCCGAGTCAGGCTCTTCACTGAGAGGATCTCATTCTCTTCTGCCCATTTCCCTTTTCCCTCTTGGTCAAGATTATCATTACTGATTATTTATTAAAACACTGCCCAGAGACTCCAGTAAAGACTGCYGAGTCCAGTTGGAGGCCTGTGGCCAGTGGTGTCCCCCAGGGGTCAGTGCTGGGCCCAGTGCTGTTCAACTTGTTCATCAATGACCTGGACGAGGGCACAGAGGGCACCCTGAGCAAGTTTGCAGATGACACCAAGCTGGGTGGAGTGGCCGACAC
>NW_020455655.1:2846299-2928456 GCF_003342845.1 Nothoprocta perdicaria
TAGAGGTCCCTTCCAACCTTAAATATTCTGTGAATCTGTAAAGGCCAAAGCGCTGCTACTGGTGTCCAGAGCGCTGCAGAACYGGCCCCCATCCACAGGGAGCCCCCAAGGAGGGACCGACAGCCCTTCTTGTGGCRTTTCTCCCATTGTGCTTGTACTAGCTCATCCTATAGCTATGCCTGCCAGCTGGCAGGCTTCCCAGGTACCAACAGTGTAATACGGATAACAATGATCCCTCAAGAAGCTCTGCTGCAGCCTCCACACACCACCAAGGCTGGAGCCTGGAGGCCTGAAGACCTGCTGTTTTCCTTAGGACTTGGGAAAGGTGGGTGGAGAGGGGAGCTGGAGCAGTTAAATCAATATTATTTTGATCTCCTGGTTTACTGTGTGGCTTTCCCAGCATGTGCAGCGATGGCCTGAGAGCCCCTGCACTGCTGGGGAGTCACTAGAGGGCAACAGAGTCTGGTCAAGTCCTCGCAGGTTCCTTGAGAGGCAGAAAGGAGCAGGGTTGGTGCTAGCTGGGTTCCTGGTATTCAGCACTTGTTTCTTGGTAGCAGCTCTAGCTTCTTCTCTAGTTCTCTAAAGGTACACTTGGGCTTGGAGCTTGTGTTTAACTGGAAATTAAGAGTTCTGTGTGGGAACAAATGAGTCATCCTCGTGAACAAAGGCAACTTTCCCAGGTTTTGTAGGAAGATGTCTTGGGCTCTTCACTTAAGAGAATTTTCTAAAGTGACTATTTTTTCCTCTCTGCACACAATTATTTGGGACTCAAAGTCATTCCCAGAACTTTTACTACCCTTGGCCAGAGAGCCAACAAAATCTTGTGGGTCTAGAGTCAAAGAAAATGTTTACAAAATAGAATTACTTACAGGGTGGTAGAGGAGCTGAAGTCAGTGTCCTGGCTTGCAGTGAAGATCTTTCAATGCCTCATAACCCTGCAAAACACAATTAACAAGTCAACATAGCCCCGTAAAAACTTCCTATGTCTGTGAAGAGGCAGTTTGGAGCAAAAAGCTTCTATAATAAAGTGTACATAATATACTGATACAATATATTACATTGTTTACTCTCTTTCCACGTATACCCTTGCGTGATTATGAAGGCTGCTGTCTCAGTATCTTCATTTTCCATTCCTTTGGACATAAATTCGTAGCAAAAATCACCAAATTTTAATGAGCACTTTTGCAGTATGTTTTGTAGTGTAGCCTTGAAGTGTGCAGTGCAGTTTACAGTACAGTATAACTCTGACAGTGYGGGGTTATTTTGTGAGATAAATGATCATATTAAAAGTATCCTAGCCCCTGAACTATCATTAAACTGTACAGAGGTGGATTTAGACATGTAAATAGTCTAAATAGCTATTGTGTGTATGCAGGTAACTTGTGTAAAAGAAAGAACTAGAGCTGCTTTTGCAGTCTGGCTTCTAAAAATGTGTATGTATGGGATTATGCTTACAGAGGTTTTCAGTAAAAAATTAGCATACAGGTGCATATATATAAAGAAATTGGTGGAAAAAAATATAGTATGTAGCATGTTACTGTGGGATGCTCATTAGAAATATAGCAGAAGGTCTGGCAGGGCTGCTGCTCAGGGCTGGGCTGTCTTGCAGTGCTCAAGCTGAATGATAAGATAAGGCGGTTCTAGCTTCCTGATGGATTTTATCTGGGCTGAACTCTACCTTCTTGGCGAAGACTTTGCTTTAAGCACAAAGCCAGTATAAGCAATCAGTGTTGCTTTGAAGACAATAGCTGTTAAAAGAAATCAAGGAACAGCACATTTTTTCTAATGGATCTCATGTCATTTTATCTGTATTTGCCAAGAAGGGGATTGCTATCACAAACAAGGGAGTTCTGAGGCCACATGTGACATGCAGTAATTACATGGTAGCTTGAAGACTAACAGGAAAATGCATAAAGAGGATGCCAACTATAATGTTGCTAGAAATTAGGTACTTCAAAGATAAGCTTTTCTACCTAAATAAATAAATAAATGAAAAAGCACAACCTTAAGGCTGGAATGTGTGCAGGACAAAGAGTAAATGATGCCCTTACTGAGGTATGTAAAATTCTGGAGAGACCTGAGAGGGTAAATGTTACAAGGCGATTTGGACTTGTGTCAAATGCTTTAGTTCCTACCTCTTGTTCTTGCCAAGAAAGGGTCAAGTCCTGAAGGAGTGTGATGGAGCAAATAGCTACGATGTTTTAAAAACAAGGCGATGAGATGAACAATTGTCACAGGAAAAAGGGCTAGGCAAATATCTAGGGAAAAAAACATAATTGTGGGATGTAGCAATTAGTTCCAGACAGCACAGTGATGCTAAGAGGATCTGATGGTTGCTTCTGATTCTACAATTCCCTTGCAATTTGTGTATTTAGATTAAGTACATTTCTGTTAAGCCAAAACTGCTGTTCCTGCTAGGGATGCTGGATATGTGCAGCTCTGCAGTCAGCGACAGGAACAGTTTGTGTTGCTTAATAAAAAGTTAGCCTGAGTTTGCATGTTGTAAACTGCTTGAGTACAATCTGTGCAGAATGTGTTCACAATTGCCACTTGTGGCATGTCATAATAACTAGATTTCCTTATTTACAGCTAATCTGACTGAGGTGGGAAAGGTTCTCTACTGCTCTGAGTGCCAAATGTGGGAAAGAAAAGAGGTAACTAGGGAGCTCTGTGTGCATGGAGACCTCACTGCTAGTAACAGTTTCAGTCACTGTAGGGTTTCTTTGATTTGTGATACAGCAGCTATCACTGGTATTGCTCCCACTCCCTTCCTTGATATCACAGGACATGCCAGAGCTCATCTGGACACTGGGCCTTGCCTGGTATCCCTGGGTGGCAAATTAGAAGAGATTCCTGCTCTAGATGAGCCTTGTGAGATGTGCAAGGTAGCAGGACAGACCACAGGCCAGTTGAGCACTTCATGGATTACTACATTTTTAACAAGTTCTTTAGAATAAATCTATAAAAAAATTAAATCAAAGTAATTGTGAAGATCTTTCAAGGAACGTTATGGTTTTTCAGCGATTGACTATGCTAATAAAAACACGATGCAAAACACATTTTATTTCCAGGCATAGACAGTCCAGTTTAATGATTAATTTGTGCTAAACATCTCATTAATAGCACAGATTGTTTTGCCAATGCTTCTGAACAAATATAATTGGAAAATTTATCAAAAATTCCTTATGTATTTAGTGCTGCAAAAGACAAAATAGAGAAATTAATAGCAATATCTAATGATATCTAATAATATATTTACATGCTATGGCGTGCTGTTTTGCCTGTTATGTGACTTGAGATGAGAGCTGTAGATCTATATGACTTGCCAGCTCTGAGAGCTGTGATCACCTGGCAGTGTGTACAAGAGCCCAGATGTTTATGGGCATTGAGGCTTGATCCACTTTAACAGCTGTAAGCAGCTGGCAAAACCCTCCTACCTCMAATGATGCAGGTGGGGCCAGCGTGGAGCCCGGCTCGGGCTCTGCTGGCCCTGATGCCCATGGGTCCCACATGGGTCACAGAGGTGTCCCAGAGGCAGGGCGCTCCCCTGGGGCTGGCAGTGTGCCGGGGTCTGTCCCTAGAGGTGCCCAAAACACCTCATGTGAACAGAGGAGGACTTCTGGGGCTTGTATTTTCGTTTGTGTTTTTTAACCTGGATATAGTAATGTGATGAGTATGCAGTTCCAGCGCCATTCTTTTGAAAATCTTTAGGATCAGACATTGACCTTCAGATGATACAAACCTTGTTCAATAATATGGTCAAATGTCATTTTGCCTTAGCAATTGGTGTTAGGAATTCCGGATAACTAAATTATCAATAGATTTCTTAYACAACAGAATTGCAGAATGGCTGGGGCTGGAAGAGGCTTCTGAAGGTGTCTGCTCCAGCAGCTGCTCAAGCAGGGTTGACTAGAGCAGGTTGTCCAGGCTGTGTCAAGTCAGATGTTGAGCATCTCCAAGGATGGAGGCCCTGCATCCACTCCGAGCCGCTTGTCGCAGTGTCAGCCTCCCGGTGAAGAAGAGCTTTTTGTGTTCGAGCGGAACAGGTATATCCAGACAGAGGAATAGGATYGCAGCTGCCTGACAGTATAACCACTGCAGAGATCTTTTCCTGCTAAAAATATATTATCCTTAACTTCCTTTTGGCAACTAACACATCTATGCAGTTTTCAGATCTTATCTTCCTTGCTGGAGAGGATACTTTATTGAACGTTACCTGAGCTGAAGATTTTCCCTCTCTGGTAGGCTGGCCTCTTGGGTGTGCAGCACCACTACTTGGATACAGAAAATGAAGATTCTCTATTGATACCAATCTCTGCAGCTCCTTTAAAGTCAATTGTCTATCTAAGCTGACACATGTCAGCTGAAGATCTAGCTTAGATTCATTTTATGCCATGATTTTGACATGTCATCATTGGATACATTTTCAAAGTAATTACATATTGCAGCTGTGTGCCTTAAAGGTGCTGACGACTTTACAAAATGGCTTTTGAAGTCCAGGTGCCATCTAAGCCTTAGCTGGATGATTTGAGCAAATTTCTAGATTGAGAAGCCAGGCTGAAATTTTTTCATATGGATTTTGTGAGGTGTAAATATACGCATATATATCATATACACACACACACACAATATAAAGACAGTTTATTACAATATTGGCTCCTCAGAAGTGTAAATGATTCTATATTCATGGACCAATATGTACCCAAATAACGTATCTATGTCAATTTAGATCTCAGAGACAATCTTGGGCTACCACAGCAGCAACACAAAGCAGAAATCTCTTCCTTGTGTTGTATGTCAATAGTGAACTTGGGAACTAGAGAATATTTGCTCAAAGGACACTTGCCAATGACTGCTTGCAGATAGAAGAAGCAATCAAACATCAGTCCAGATTTAAGTTTGATATGATGACAGAGGAAGGCACCCCATTTCCCCAAAGAAGGTTGGATAGAAGTGCATAATTCCCTATTTGCATTAACAATTATTTAAATATGAACTTCATCTGGCAGAGATTTCCTTGTTCACAAAGTACTGCAGTTACTCAGAATGATGAACAAAGGAAGTTAATATCAAGAAGCTTCTTTCCTTGCTGCTCCTATATAGAAGTATCAGAATGAAACAATCCTTTAAAAATCATAAATATACAGAAAAAAACTCATAGCTTAACTGGAGAGAGGTCTTCAACCTTACCTTTACTCTCCGAGTCCCTCAGGTGATGGCCCCTCTCCACAAGAGCTCTAACAAAGAGGTGGAGAGAATTTATTCCTATGGGTACAGCTGAAGAAAGTGTTCTGGCTTAGAAAAGAGAGAATCATTTTTTCAGAAAAAGAGAAGCAGATGTGTGRGTTTTCTCTAATTTCGTTGTGCTGGGTTTCATGCCTTGATATTCTATTCATCATAAAGATGCGGTTGAAATAGGAATTCAGTGCTGACATTTTGAAGATGGACTTTGGTTCAGCTTTTGCAATCACACTGTATTGCAAGGATGAAATTGAATTTGCTTTGCATTTCCTAACGCTATAGGAAAAGTAGCTTGCATTCTATGCCTAAAACAATGAGATACTGAATTTAATTGAAATTGAGTGTGGTGGTGATTGGCTAGATCTTGCCCCAAGCTATGGTACTGTAACTGCAGACTTCTGTGTGTAGTTAAGTGATCGTGCCTAAATTGCAAGGGTGGTCTTTGCAGGAGGAATAGACAGAATTATAGACCTTATTAATGCGGTCCAGTGAAATATGTTTGATGTCATGTGCCTGTGGAGAAGGGTATATTTGCCCTCCATCATTATAGCAACCGATGAGGGAACTGGAAATGAGCCAGCTATGAACATACTTACTGTTAGAATACTTTTTTAAATATGACCGTGCAACTGAATAGTGTTATAAAGGGCTTTGGGGAGGAAAAAAAAGTATATCACACACAGCAAGAAAATCTCGTACATCATTTAGGCCTTTCATGCAGACTATGTACAACTGCTTTTAGTTACACTTACCCACTTGAAAGTACTTTTCTTCAGTTGTTCAATATATGCTGTTCTCCAGCATCCTTACTATCCTTATTCCTTCTCCATTTTAATGAACTGCTCTAATTAAATCTTTACTCCAGATGATTCTCTAAATATATAGCATAGGGGAGAAGGCAGAATATTTCACGATGGTATTTTATCTCACTTGTTCCTCAAAATGTTCAAACCTGTAATATTGTTCAGCCCCCAGGTACAGAACATGAACTCCTGAGGTTGAACAGAATGATTCACTTGTTTCACTATGAATTCAAAGTGGATATGAAGCATAAATCCCCTTTTTCCCTTCGTAATATAGTAGCCATGAATCACAATGTCACGCTGAGTCGATCATAATCTAACACTTCACGCCTCAGCCAACAACTTGATTTGTCAAGAGAACAGGCCTGCAAGCTGCCAATAGCATAGATTCCCATTGGAGAAGAAAGGATAATTAAGCCCTCAGTGAGCTAATTTCTTTTTCTTTTATAAAAATAACATTTCCTTTCATCTTTCAAGTAAACACAAATAAAGAAATACCACATGTGTATGATCAGTAAAGTGTTTATTTTCTAAATTACTACCATGATTTTTCATTTCATTTCCACCTGATAAAATGATCCTAGATACATTTTTATCTCACTATTTTATTACAATGGCATACTGTGCTACAACTCAATTAGGGAAGCTGAAGCTAAAATTAATTATTTGCAATCTGCACACTGACTGGCCTAGAAGAGGGTCCTGCCATTCCTGGGTACAAGTGTGAGGCTGAGGAGTGTGAATAATCCTTGAGTTGCCTTGAACAGGCTGACTGAATTCTGATCCTCTGCTTAGGGTAATGCACCAAACTGCTCCAGCTCCTAAGTAAGCCCCAAGAGTCATAAATAYGTTCCAAGGTCAGCACCCTGTTTCCAATACATTGTGATATGTTTCCCATACGGAATTGTGGTATGTGAGGATGTCGGTCTGCGATGAGCAAAATTTCCTCTGCCTTCCTGGTGAGGAAGGATGCTTTGATGCTTTGTTTTCACTCTTGGCGAATTTAGCTGGTGAGGGGAGGCCTTTTCTCCATACAGGGAAATACTGATCCAAATAAATATCTTGCTGGCATGTGGATATTGTTTGAATATGTTTATTGGATATTTACTTAAATGCAAAAAAAAAAAAAAATCAAATTTTCATGTCCCTGGGATACCTGGCAATTTATGAAACTCCCCATAGTCCCTGTGCAGCCTGAATAAACCCACTGATCAGTCTCAGGTAGACCCTTTGGCTCTTTCTGCTTTCTGCATCAGAAGAGCCAGTGTTCATCCATCAGGGCCCGATTGCTCCGTCCCTCTTCCTTGTTAACCTTGTCTTTGGTGGCACAGCAGAGCCGGAGAAGCACAGACTCCCAGGAGTATGACATAGCGTTGGAAGGAGAAGTCTTGTCATCAAGTCCTTCAATCTTTAGCAGTCCTGTAGATTTCCTCTCCTAAATGGTGTGTGCTTGTTGAAACCATGGAGCTCTTCGCAGCATCTCAGAGCAAATGGTGCCATCAATTCGTGACCAGAGCAGTTGTCAGAGTCTCTTAACCCGTGCAGTGGATTTGGATTCATGGCTCATGAAGCTGGAAAGCTCTCTGCTACCCTTGTATGTGAACAGTCAAGGAGAGGCCTTTTGAGAAGGCCCCTGGCCAGGGGAAGGAGCTGTTGGTACCTCTGTCCTGTCGGCATCCGCGCGGGGTGGAACCCGCGATGCTCCTGGCACGTCTGCGGCACCACGGAGGGCTCAGCAGAAGCAAACTCAGGTSTTGTGGTCATTCACAGCCCCGCAGGATGGCCAGACTTAGGGTTATCATAACTTAGGGTATTCAAAAAGCTTCAGGTAACGTAAGGCCTCTGCCTTTACTTGCTCCTAGAGTTAATGGGATCTAGGTGCAGTATCATGTATCTGAACAAGCTTTTGTCCTCCCATTTATATTTTTCTTTCTACAACTGTATCTCTTAACAACCGCTACCTGYTTGTCCTCATACATATTCTGTAGTTGCTGGGATACCTCCCATTCACAAGCCTGCTGAAACAAACTGTCCTTTTTGGCATTGATGAAGCTTAATGTGGCCCAATTGTACTTGCCTCTTTCYAAGTATTTGTTTGGGTTAAATTGCTAAGATACCCCTGTCTCCTGGCTGCTGCCTCTGCTTGTGCAATGCAAACTATCTCTTTAGTATGGCTGYTCTTCCACCAGTGATATCTGTATTTTTTTCTTTAAAAATAATAATTTCATTTAGCCACCCAGATGCTATTTAAATTATATATAATTATATATGTATGCAAATTTTGCTTGGAAGGGAATTTCTTAAGTGAAAATTCGTTTTGACATCTGTTTAAATCTTCTCAGATTTTATTTGCAGCTAAAAGCATTTTAGAAGTGTGACAGAAAAAAAAAACCTCTCATTTAAGTGTTTACCTACTGATGGAAAACAGCATCATTTAAGGAGGATTTATGAACCGCCAYGTATTTGACTGGTATTTGGAAGCTGTAAGGTATATTTCTAATTATTGTCTACCTGTTGTTGAGTTACAGTCATTTTATGCTCTAAAGCAGATTGTTTCTGGCTCTGTGTCCTTACTGTTTCCAGTTATCTGTGTGATAAGTGCATATACATTTGGGGGACACTATCRTGCATGTTTGCAAGGTATTGCGAACAGTCTGGTGCAGGTTTCTGAATGGTYTTCAAACTGCTGCTAGGCATGTGCAGTGTATGTAGGGTCCAGAAGGAGAGCTTAGATCCTCCCTGGAAATGGCTACACAGTTTAAATTGAAAAAAAAAAAAAGAAAAAAAAAAGGAAAAAAGTAATATGTAATTGAAAGCCTTTTCTTAGTCATCTGTTCAGAACATGCAGTACCTAGATTAAGCATAAACATCTGCCATTTTTAGATGTATGTGTAAAAAATACTATAGAGAGATTACGTGCATTAGAGAAGAAAAAATATCCAAGTTGTGTGGGAGGGAAAAGAAAAGTAACAATTTAAAGATCTGTATTATTCCTATCTCTTAAAATTTCTTGGCAAACTCATGCCCATCTTCCAGAAGCTTCTCTGAGATCTTTGCAGTTCCTTCAGCAACTACAGAAATTAGCTTTAGTATTTGTAATTTTCTCCAGATTGTATAGTTACTACAGTAACTAAATATATGCAAATGCAAAATTCTGAAAGCTTAATGGTAACCCATGGCTGCAAATATATGCATGCTTTTATTTTAAAGATAATTTTTTCTGAAACATTCATAGCATATTTCTTCAGTCTCGTATGACGTATTCCAGTCTAAAAGTGCTTCAAAACTGGAGTATCAACTGGAGTATTCCCTTTTCTTGGTTGGCAGGTTTAATTCTATTGTGCGGATAAAGAAAAAAGTCATCTGAGGTTGCGCCATGACAGCAAACTCTTGCCAAARTATAATCTCAAGCCATGTGGTGATTAACATAATACCATGGAATACTTATACAATTATTTTCAGCAAGTCTTTACCTCTATAGAGGTGAAATGAGGTTGTTTYTTACCTTAATTTTGTACTCCAACAATTGTTGCTGTAGACCAGTGTGGATACTCAATGCCGGTTATGGCTCAGGGTTTGTCTTGGGTGGTGAAGATCCACGGACCCCACCACGCTCATAGTGCCTGTAGAGGGTGAGTGATGATGGTTGCTCTGTGAGGTGGGGAGCACAAGGGAGCTGTGAGATGATCCTGGTCAGCAGGGTAAGGAGCTCTTCAGATGACATAAAATAGTAGAAGAATCCTGCTTAGAGGAAGGTTTTATGGCTGAGAGGGAAAGGAGGCAACTTAGCTGTTCTTGGTAATGAGCAGTTCAATGGGAACAGCAGCATAAGGGGAGTGTGACTCCATTTGCCTGAGTAATGCCACCCTTGGTGAAGCTAAGGGAGGAGTAGGGCAAAACTGGTCAGAAAATTGCCTCTGAGAGCCGAGATTTCCATTTGGAGTCACTTAGAAACAATCTAAGTGATCATTTTAGAAGATATTTTTGAGCAATRTATACAAGGTATTTTGCAGCAGAAATATCTTTCCTGCGTTAATTGACAACTGTGCTTCTTTTTCTTTTAGCTGCTGTTTTTTAACTTAAGCAGAGACTAAAACACAAGTGCTCCGTAGAGTAGTAAAGCAACACTTAATAATTAGGGTTACGTCCTGTGTCAAGATACTCTTGTTCCTCTAATTCTGTCCATAGAAGTTAAATAGAACCTGAAGGGAGATATGTTAGAATTGGGACAGAGGATTTTATCTAATGCACTTTGTGGCCCAACTTACTGTTTTTGTGTCTGTTACCACAGATATTTTCAGATTTTGCCTCCTGGAGAAATAGCTCCATGAGTTTGTTCAGTGTGAAAGTTCAGTGAACATCAGTATGCAAGAGCAGCTCTGAATCACCCAGGACTTAYCCTTGCTGGATCTTGGCTTGTTTGATGTGCTTTTAAATGGAGAAAATCTCTGCACTAGTACAAAGTGAAAATCAGCTCATTTTAGCTCAAATGAGATATTCTTACGCCCCCAAAAAGACCACTAGCGTTTTGTCACTTGGGCAATGAGCATCATGGTGTTCTTTACGCAACGTAACAACATCAACAACAAAATATCAACTCCCTTCATATTTATAGCATTTATACTTACTTTCATCTGTAAGAGCCACTCAACTCACATAAAGGCCTCCCAGCAGACAGAATGACAATAAACCTTTACAAATTAAATATGCTAGAAAAACTGTGCACGATATTTTGAATGATAAACTAGTATGTTTGTAGATGATATTAGTTACAAGTATTTTTAGCCTTTAGGTAATGCAAGTGGATGTAGCGATGTCAATGCTCTTCCCCATCCCCTGTTTTTCCCCCTTGGTCAGGCAAGGGCTTGTTTTGGCAAATGCCCGAGTTCAGTGGATTTGCCTGGAAGGTCACAGGGATCATGATAGTTGGCGACACTGCAGCTGTTGGGTTGTCTTCGTTAAGAGTCTTTGACTATCAGGCCTTTGAGTCAGGCTTGGGAAGGAAATGGTAACAGGCAACAGAAGCTACAACATAGCAGAGAAGGAAGGAAGGAGAGTCAAGGCTGGGCATCTGAGTTGGGACACAGCTCTTTGATTTCACCGTTTATTTATTTGGCTTAAGGACTCTTGATTTATCTACCCGAGTATGGAGACTTGGGTAGATATTAGAATATCTGTGAAAAGTATTCTGTAGAAAGCCCAAAAGCTGAGGGAATTAAACCTTGGTTTGCAAGCAGTGAACACAAAATGTGCATAGTAAATAACACTGTAGTGTCCAAAGAGGCTAAAGACTTGATTCTGGCTGAGCAGTCTGGCCTTAATACAGCCAGACACTTAAACTCACGCTTATCTTTAAGCATGTGAGTCGTCCCATCAAGTTTAAGCAGTCTTATGCTTGAATGCTTTGCTGCTTTGAGGCCAGAGTGCTCTGAATCTTGCAGGATTAAGCCCTAACTCAATGGCTTCTCAAGCAAAACTTTAATTCATCTCTAAAGACTCTCATCTCTTCTTGCAATCTTGTATGCAGTTGGATTTTGGGGGGAATCTGCTTAAATGAATATGAATTTGCAGGGCTGAGCCATCTCAGGAGGATGCAGCACAAAGTTTATATCTAAAACCATCCTTTGGTTTTACCAGTGCTGGTTCCTGCAGTTTTTATTAAAAGGGTTCCTGTTGCCCCAAGTATTCGTAGATTTTATTATTTACAACCATGATGAAAACATTAGGAGGACCGCAAATGAAGAAAACTTGCATGAGTGCTTTTCTTTTTTTTTGCAAGGTTGAACATATTTACTATTTTTTTTATAAATCTTCAGGGTCTCATGACCTTGATGGCAATACTATTCCTTTATTTTGCCATTGAATTGAAGGGAAGCTAGATCGTATTCCATGATGGAGAAGCAGTCAGTAAGCAGTGCTGTCTGTTCATTGTGACTCTGGATAGCTCATACAGTTAAGATAAAATCATACTTGCAAGGTTTCACTGTTGATTTTTGATAGGGTTAGGATTTCCCTACGAGATTAATCCTGTAGCCTTCTAAAATAGGAGCACAGCACATGCTTGGAATGCATACCTGTGTCCTTTAGAAGTAAGGCTCCAGTTGCAGACTCTTGACTGTCTGCAGTTCTGTTTGCCTAAAGCAAGCTGCCCTGCCATCTAACTGCTTCTACTCGTTCTCTGTGGGGTCAATGGGACTTAACAGAGGAGCTCTGGGTGAATGAGAACCAGCGAATTCCACTTCTGAAATCCCTGCAGCACTTTCTGATCCGTCACGCAGCATGAAGGAAGTTGCCTTTTCTTAACAACAGCTTGTTGATACTCGTAAGCCTGTAGCAAAGGAGAGAAGGACAAGGATGCAAGGGACCCTCAGGCATGAGGAGCAGCGGTCCCACTTGGGCCATGACATGTGGGACTTCTCTTCTGTCTGGGTTGCACCTGTGGGGAAGTGGATCAGGCACCAGGTCTCTATTCCTGCACGTGTGAGAGAATTCTAGCATTTGTAAGGATTCAAACTGCTGTTTGTTTGCCTGCCACAACACGGGTAAGTAAGTACTTGTAACTAAGTAGGTTTTAGTTCTGTGTCAGCACCTGAAGAGACTTCATTYTCAGCAAGGTGAATTGAAATACTAATTCAATTAAAAGAACACTGTGAACAGCTATTGACAATTTTCTCGTTCTCTTTCTATTAAATATGCTTGAATGATAAACCAGATTCTGCTCTCAAACCAGATTTATACCTGAATAACTCAACTGACATCCATGAAATTGCTCCTAATTTGAACCAGAGCCAACAAGATTAAGKGAAGATTAAAAGCTCTCTTACTAGCAGTTTTACTCTGTATTTGGTGAGATTATTATTTTATTATGGCTCTATTATAGGAAGCTCGTTACATATTTTATTTTTTTGTTTGCTACAGAGCTAGGGCTGCCTTTTGTTTATCTCTGCGCTGGCCATGTCCACATCCAGGCTTGCTTCTGGAAGCAGATTTACCCAGGGAAGTATTGCTGGCAGAGAGAGGATGTTCACCACAGAAATGCTCCGTGTTTAGTATTCTGTAAGGTATACAAGGCAAGGGATCACCTGGTGTCCTGTGTTTGCATTCTACATAGTGTGCTAGATCTGCATTGATAACTAGATATCCCCAAATTTATTGTAGTCTCCATTATGTCTTATAATATGCTCAGAGAAAAAAAAAAAAAAAAAAAAAAAAAAAAAANAAAAAAAAAAAAGGACATTTTCTGCATACTGTTAGGTCTCTTGATATCTCCAGGTAAGGATGCATTTGAATCAGGACAAAAGCAAAGTTCTCCATGACAAAATTTTGAAAGAAGTAGGTTTCATGTTAGTGTCATGGAAAATGTTACTCTCTTTCCACAAAAGTGGTCACCTTTATTTTACCCCCAGAAAATTTTGTTAAAATATGTGATCTTGAGGGAGAACAAGTTTAGGAAGCTTTTCCCAATGAAAGCTTTTCCAACAGACCTAAGCCTGACATCTTCAGGCCTCTTGCTGGCTTCTCTGAGGGCCTTTAACTCTACTGCTGCCTAAGGAACCTCAGTAGGTGTGATAATCAATAGATTAGGCGAAATTTTGGATAGAACAAGTAAAGGTTTTGCTGCTTATAGGAATGAGAAGGGAAGACAAAACTAGAAAGAACTAGACTTTTTTCTAAATGACATTTTTTTTCCACAGAAATACGGACAACTACTGTGGTGGGTATAATGTGCTTATCTTGAATCTTTTAGAAGTGCAACACAGTTTTGCTTGGCATTTATCTAGCATCCAAGATTATTTTGAATTTTCTTATTCCTAGCATGCAAAGTATCCTCTTGCATAGAATACTCCTAAGAGCGATTGTTGAAATAAATCCAGTACTTTGATTTAATGCTAAAGTTCAAAATCATCTACTTCTAGTCTCTACTTCTGGACTATTTTGCCATCCCTTCAAGTGAAGCAATATGATTTAGAGATGATACTGCCACCTTAGCAATACATCACCTGATTTAGTGCAGGTCCTGCAGTGTTGCTGCTGCACTTTTTCTGGTGTSTAATCTAAAGGAAAGACTCAGCCTACCATGTATTTTTCTGGTACCTGTAGCTATTGAATTCAGCCACTGTCACATCCTTGATCAAGACTCATGGATCAATGARACCATTCTAAAGTAACATTCACTTAGATGTCTCTTTAGGACCATGAAAATAGGAAGCAAAGATCCATGCAAAATGGAATGCTTTAAAAAAATAAACATCCACCAGCCTGGTGTGAAAGCGGGAGAGGAACAAGAATCTCCTCTTTCTGTCCCTGTCATCCTAAGCTAGGAGAATTTTAACCTATTCCTTCAGCAGAGAGAGCACGGGCTCTGCTTACAGTGAAGCTGATGATGTTTTGATTGTCTAAAGGAAATAACTTGTTTTGGAAACAGCCTCCAAGAGGCTATTAGCATTTTTAGTTACAGAGATTCTGTTTAATGCCACCTGTTCMACATCCCATTCTTCTCATCCTTTATTCCCTTGTGTGGGGATTGCATTTCCTTCTCACCTCTCTTCATGCAAATGGTCTCTGAGATGCTTGCTGTAGYGTAGAGTCTTTGTAGAAGCAGCAACCAGATGCTGTTGTAGGTGGAAGGGAGCGTTAGGATTTGTACCCCAGGCACGTGTGGCCGTGACGCACATGGAGAGGGCAGCTGGGCACTTGTGAACGTGAGAGGAGTTTCTCTTCCTGCCAGTTTCCTCTCCAGGYGTTCCCTCCCAGCAGGTCAGTTGGCTGCTCGTGGTGCATCTGGAAGAAGCTTCTGCTGCCCGAGTGCTGTGTGGAGACAGCTTTACCCTGTCTTTGAGAGGTCATATACGATTGGTCTAAAAGAGAAGACACGTTCCTGACGTAAAAATTATGGAGGGAATTGGTTTTGAACAGCAGGAGGAGGAAAGAAAAACAAAACAGCACTGTTGTTATCCTTTCTTCACTGCAAAGACACTTCAGCTGCATTAGCTGGTTATTGAAAATCAAAATAGACAGTTGTTTCCCTGTTTTTTAAGGCCAGCTGTTGAGGGAAGGCGTTCTGGGGAATTTTGCTAATAAAAGGACTTTTAAAAGTCAGCAGGGTTGGGTATCAGCAGACAGGCAACATGYCTGGCTAGTGATGTTGAGACTCTGCTGGGTCTTGAAAGTCTCTAAGCATTTAGCAGCTGTGCACATCTTTGGGAATTAGCCATCTAAATATCCAAGCTCTTGATTCCAAGATAAGGGAGTTCTGTGTCTATTTGGGCCATTTGGGGAGGATACTGTTTTTTGGGGGATGTTCTTATTTTCAAACTTTTCTACAAAAAAAAGTGGCACCATGAGCTTGTGTTTTAGCAGCAGTTGAAGGAGAGGCCGTGGTTAGTGCTGCTACCTGCAAACTGATGTTGGCTGCRGAGAAGCGCCAAAGAAAATGAGCAAGAAGTGCTGTGCAAGCCAGGGGKTTGGAGGCTGTTTGCTACACGCGTTTGTCTGTGCTTTGGTGGTGCTTGTTGGGTCTGGTCCTATGTTTTACTTGGTCCCTGGGAATGCAAGGATGATAATACTTCAGGGTCTGGAAGGGCACCCATCCAAACTGTCCCCAAGCTGTGGGAATAATTCACGGTTAAAATGGCCTATTGGGAAGCTGSAGAGAGCCCCTCGGGCCCTCCTAGGGCTTTTAAACACCCTGAGTATGACAAAGGGAACTGGAATAAGAGAGAGAAAGGGAGGAAGCTGCATAAAATGTTGGGGATAATGGAATTACATATGTGTAAAAGGAAGCGTGCAAAGGAATGCTGGCCTCGGGAGCCGCTTGTTAGCACGTGCACGTTGAGAAGGTTCGTTCAGATGCAGCAATGGGCCCGGTGTCTGGGGCTGTCTCAAGATGGCAGACCAGGAGTAATGACTTCAGGACCACAAGCGCTCTGCAAGAAGACTTTCAGAAGCAGAGGACAAGAATTAGCAAAACAGCAGTTTGCCAGGATGAAAACAAAACTTGTTCATCTGTATCTAATAAGATTGGTTTAAAATGATACTGTTTCAAATTATAAAGAACTCTAGTGAATATGTGCATACATCTGTTTTCTTTAAGGGGAAATTTGTGATGTAAAATATTTGAAATCCGTTTCAGCTCTGCATCCCAGGAGTCACTGGCACAACTCACAAAGCATTAGGAAATAGTAATGGGCAAAACTTGGAAGCCTTTCAGTTCGGGTTCAGCTTTAGATAAGCCTGCAGAAGTCTGAGGCTTGCAGTTGCTGCTGTTAAAAATTTGCATTTGTGAAAGCTCTGATTCAGCAAAACACTATTCAGGAAAGTACTTCAAGTTAAGCACTTAAGCAATTTGAGTTGTTTTGCTAAAAGGGAATAGGCTTAATTAGGTGTTTACGAATTTTGCTCCGACCCCTGCCTAAGTTACTATGCAATGCTTTCTGAAATATCTTGGTGTCAGGGAAGAAACATAGATGAATAGAGTGTCTGATTAGGGGTTGGGAATTTTTCTGAGGAAAAAGGCACTCAGGGTTGAATGTTGAAGGCGGTTTGCACAAGGATGGTGCTTGGCAGCATTGCAAGGGAGCTGTTAAATACTGTCAGACTAAAGTATGTGGGCCAGCGTTTTCCCTTGGGTTGGTATGGGTTATACTTTTACTGAAGCATTTCATCCCTGTCCCTTCAAAAAGAGGATTCTGCATGGTGCAGGTTGAACCAGGTAGATGAGAGTGCTGCTGGGATGAGCCGGGCTCCCCTTTCTGTGGTTTTGTCGGCCTTGTTTTCTCCTTTCTGTTTTCTCTGCCGGTAACGTAGTGGTTCAAATATGTTTGACAGGGTGATAAAATTGTGCCCTTAGATATCCCGCATTTCAAAACTCAGGAATAAAATTGTCAGTCAAAGCACTGGGAGGCTTTTTTGGCTGTAACTAAGATGTGAGTTTTCCTTTTTCTTTCTGTTTGTATGGCTTTATTTAACCTTGAGACTTCTGCTTGCTCTCTCACATCTTGTGCGCGCGCTCTCTCTCTCTCTCTCTCTTTTTTCCTTCTGACTAACATTTTCGAAAATAAGTCATGCAACATTTGTGTTGTAACGAATATGTCTCCTTGTCATTTCAGTGCAGAAATGTTGCTGCATCTGGGTAAGATTTAGCTCAATAAGCAAGTAGACTCTGAAGCCATCGAAGAGACTTAGTCCCTGACTTAAAGAGCACAAAATATTTTCAGCATTTGTTCTGGCTTAGTTTTTAACGACTGTATTAGTAGTCATGAGGTGTTTTGCTCTTCAGGAGGCTSTGCATTTTCATTGTAAAAGAAATTTGTATTCATCATCCCTCTTTTAATACTAAATCTTTTAATCGGATTGTTGAGTATCATTTCCTCTGGTTTTCTTTCCGAGATTGAAGAACGGCTATTAATGTAATGCATTTATTAAATTGTTTAAATATTTAAACTATTCCTCATCAGTGTGAAAGCCACTATTTTAATGYAGGTGCATCATTAGAAGAAAAATGCTTCACAATATTGGAAAATACCATACACCCCTGGGAACAATGTCTGCTTAATTACTAAAGAATAATCTCCATCTGCTAGATTTGTCTTCCCCAGCTCGCTCCAAAATAAGTCTCCAGGTAATCTCTGGAATAGTCTCCTTAAACACACTAAGGTTTCTAGGGTTATTAGTAGTAATTGTGTTGCACAACCAGGGGAATTTTATTTAGCATAGCGGAGGAAGCAATGTCATTATTAGTTGATTAGTGTGAACGGTCGTTGACAATATGTAGCACCAGCGCTGCTTTCCATAGTGACACCTCATTACTCTGATTGCAGCGTGATTTGCAATGTGGGGAAGCACCAGGAAGAAAAGCAATCACCCTGAGCCAAGGGAGGGAGTGGCGCTTCGCAGCCTTATGGAAAGTTCCTGCCCACCACAAAGCACAACCCAAGTGCTGACAGATGCCTRGTGCTGATAGACCTGGCCCAGGCGCAGGTTGGTTTCCCGCCTATGTTGCTGTGTAGTGTGCTTTGTGCTGGAGATGGCTTGCAGCGCTAGGAGCATGTAGTGCTGCAGAGTACATCCCCTGAAAACAGATATTATTTAAAATAAAGCTCCCAGATCTCAGGATACTACAAATGAGCTGCTGTTGGATATGGGTTTACTCTGAGGCCAAAGACCTTGGGGTGAATCTCTGTGCTGCTCCCYGGAAGGTGCGTGGCAGAACCTGCCCCCAGAGAGCAAAGTTTGTGCAGGAATCCCCAGCACCAACCTCCTCCACGTGGCGCCCGGAGCTGTGGTGCTCGGGCTCGTTACGGGACCGCTCCTCGCGCTGGCGGTGCCCTGAGAAATCCCTCACATGGTGGAGGATAACTGACCTGCTCACAGTGCTTGCCTCAAAAAGCTGTCTTGAGGTTCTGTTTGTGCCTAGGATGGTGTTTTTGTAAAAACTAATATTCTCAAAAAAGATGTTAATTTTAGGACTAATTAAATGATTAATGCCTGCTTCCAATGCTTGTCTCTCCCTCTTCAAAGAGAGATGATCTAAGTGGTGTTTAATACTTGTTTGATGTATTTGCCATCATTTAAACAAGTAATTACAGCATGCGGTACCATTGGTAGCCAAGCAGTTGACTCTTTATTAGTAATCTGGGGGGAAAAGGGGAATGAGGACAAGGTGCTTGTGTTACTGTCTGTACTAATTTGGGCTTAGGAAAACTAGCATCTGTTCAACCTCTCCGTATTGGCAGGAGCTACAGCTGAGCTGGGAAAGGGGGTGGTAGCTCAGCGTAAAAAAAGATTCAGGATCTTTGTCTTTCAGCAAGGGCAGGCAGACTGCTGTGAGTCAAAGTGTCTTTATTAGGGTAAATTTTACTCTGTTTTATAGCAGGAATATCAAYGATCTCCATTAATTTAAACAGAATTGTTCTGTCCTTAGCTGTGCTAGAAGCAACAGCATCAGTTGCACATGTTTCCAAACCATCCAGCTGCTGTTCCAGTTGGTGGTTCTGGCCTTGCAGGATGCCCGAGGCTGCGGGATGGGGCACTCGGCACATCTGCACAAGGCTGTCCAGCCGGAACGGGACTGTCAATGGTAGGAGCCACAAATACAATGGTCAGAGAGTCAGCTAAATATGTTATTCTTTTCTAACTTCTCTTTAGTTAGAAGGTGCTAGAGGGGCACGGAAAGTTTTCATGTGTACACAGGGGCTCAGAAACGAGAGCACCCTGGTTTGGCTAATCTGAACTAATAYGGCAAAATGTTCGTTAATCTTAATGCCCTTCTGTTTTTATTTAAAAAAAAGACATAACATAACAAACGTCATACAATAACCAACATCTTACAATCCTGACACTTTGTATTTTGGAATTATTTTTATACYGTGAAAAGTTTGCAGGGTACCATTTCTGATTGGCTGGCTGTGCCATTCTACACATATGAAATGTTGCCCGCTGCTTTTGCTTATGACTGTAAATTCTGCTCTATRGGAAGATGTTTCAGTGTGCACTCCTGTGGGATTCGTGAGCATCTCGGGTGGTAGTGTGACCTGCAGCTGCCTGCCTCATAACGGCACCTGAGGAGCACAGAACTAACCCACTCGCCGCTGCCTGCCGCGTCCCGTTGTTCCAGTGCAGCGTGTGGGTTTAGAGGCATGGAGAAGACAAAGCCGGAGAGGGGCTAGTCCAAACACACGGCGCAGCCTATTTGTAGAAATTGATTCCATGCGCTCGCATCATGGCAATTGAAAGGTAGCAGGAAGAGGCTCCATCAGTGTGAGCGGCAGGAAAGCAAATCCGTGTGGCGGGCTCTGACCTCGCGGCTCCTTCGGGTGAGCGCGCACGGGTGATGGGGTCTGGGTGACCGTCCTGGGCCGCCCGCGCGGCTCCGGGTGCCGCAGGGGCCGTGTGCTGGGCCCGGGAGGTTAAATGCAGGCTGTGCAATAGGCCTGAGGCTTTTTATTACATTTCGAGAGCAGAAGTGTGGTTTGTTTTCTTTTCTCTCTTTACACAACGTTGAATGTATTGGGTCAGGCATCCCTTGCTGAAAACAGTTCTTTCTTTGTACAGCWTTACTAATATTTTTAGGTTTCTACAATGCTGCAGGCTTTGGTGGTTTTGCAAACATATCCTACTTGCTCCTGAAAGACAGGAGCGCTGCTCAAAGCGTTTTCTTTGGCAGCTGCAGCCTGCGGAGAGACGTGAAGTGTTTTTAGGCCAGTTGTGATCGGGGCTCTTGCACCTGGAGCGGAGCAGTGGCCGCGTGTCCTCAGCAAAGCCCCAGTGCATGGGACAGATTCACCAAGGCTCACAAATCTCTCAAGCTCTCGACCRAATTTCAAGTGAACCTGAGTTCATTTATGGCTTTGGGTGGAAATGAGAACTAYGCCAAGGTTTGACTTGAAAGTCAGCCAAACTTAAGGTTTTACTGTGCGGTAACTCCGTCAGCCAGAAAAATACAGCAAGAGGCGCAAACCTCCCATTGCGAGGCCACCCAGGGCCCTCAGAAGCTGCGTTTGACTAAGGGCAAGAGCGGGACTTGCCACAATTCCCCTGTCACCGGCCCCGCTGGGAGCCTCGCTCCCTGCCTGTGGGTGCGTGTCGGCGTTAGCCGCCAGCCTTCGAGGGGCTGGTCACGGTGGCCCTGGCTCCTGACGCGCTGGGGCTGGTGGCTTCAGCCCTTCCACCGCTTCCGCTGCAGGCAAAGGCCTGCAGGGCTCCTGGTAAGAAAGGGGGCATCTACCTCTCCCTTGCTTCTCTGTACCCCTGGGTCAGGATCGAGCGAGCACCCACCAAATTCCTTCCTCAGACAGGACTTGGCTTGGGTGTAAATCTAGACCAGCTTGAGCATGAGTCAAATTTCCCTCACTATGAGTTCAGGTTTTGCAAATTTGATATATTTTGGCAGGCTCTATTCCGTGCACATCTTAGTACTGCAGCCAGAAGTCTGGATGTATGGCTGTATTTTTTGTGGGGTCTGGGCACATGTTTCCAGCAACACGATGATGAAAGCACCAAGGACATGGGAGTGGAGCATATCAGAACCACCAAAYGTGGCCTGGAACAGAGAATTGCTGCTGAATTGCTCCGTGCCTAATGGCTGGTTTTTGCAAATGAAACATTCAGATGGTTCTTCTTGCTAGCTGCAGTACCATAGTTAGCTGTGTAGTACTTAAACTAAGCACAAAAGGTCAAGCATTGATCACACATTACTGATCATGACATCTGCTGATGTTCCCTGAGAATTTAATTCCACATACTAATAAAGCGCGCTTGCTATTAACATGCTTGAGAGGATGCGAAGAAAGGTTCGGCACATTCATGTTTGGAAAGCATAATAAAATGTTGGATTGTCAGGAAAGCCCACACTAGAGCAGGAGGCAGAGAATGCTACATTTGCTATTCTGTATGTATAATAAATAGCTGGTTAGGTGTGTTACAGCTGGACTGTGAAATGTCAGTTTTTATTAATGAAACAGCTAGTGCGGGAGGAGTGATGAAGGCTGACGGGCGGCGAGGTGGAGCCTGGCGGATCCGATCTGGGGATGTGCACCGGCTGCAAAATCTGTGATTCGGGCAGAAATGCAGATTTAGAGCTTGTGATACAGAAAGAAAAGAACATAAAAGAGCTCTTAAGTCGGAAATAAAGGATGTAATTCACAGCCCATTGAAATCAGTGGGAATCATCTCATCTCAGTGGGCACTGGATTAAGCCTCAAAAGGATTGAAGCACCACCGTGTTACTCGAGGAAATTTCCGTTAGTAGCAGAGCGTGAGAGCGAGGGGCTCGGGAGGAGGGCGCTGCGGAGGAGCCAGGGCCCGGGCAGCGCCAGTCGCCGCGGCCGGGGCTGCTTCCCTCCCCAGCGCGGGCAGAGTCGGAGCAAGCGCTGCCCGGTGTGACGGGGGCCAGCGCGGCCGCGGCACGAGGGAACCCTGCCCCGCTGCTGCTTGYGCCTCACAGTGTCCCAAAGGATTCACAGTCTTTAGAACTTCCTTTTATTACAACTCCAGGTTGATATATGGCAACGGGGAACCCTTTGAATAGGGAAACCTCAGATGTGCTTGATGAAACAGAGCCGATGAATGGCTGGCAAGCAGAGGTACCCTTAGCCTGCCCCCTCCTTGCTGGGGACCAAAGGGTGACCTTCACCCTCCAGCTTTGCTTTGTAGGCTGTCAGCTTTTATTTTGGTTGTGGCTTGCAAATCTCCACCATTTATTTGGATGGACCGTTGCAGACTTCTCAGTCCCTAGGGAAACTCTCTTCTTGCCCTCTTTCTTTGTGGCTCTGCCTTTGGGGCCGTGTCCTGCAGCCCCTTCAGCGCTTCTTGYGTGCCCTGTTGCACTTGCCTTCCAGGGCTTGCCCTCAGCCCGGCCTCTGTGCCAGAAGGCTCCCCAAAATCCTTGTGTGCTACTATAGTAGCATTTACCATCATCCCTCCTTCCAGATAGTTTCTCTTGACCCAGATTGCAGGAAAATGTAGATAGTTTTTTTCTCTTCTGCTCAGCAGCGTGGTCTTGTCAGCAGAACATGCTTTGTTCACTGTCTGACTGCAGCCCCTGTGACCGTAAACACAGTGTGAGGCTTTCCAGGAGGTGCACGTGTGAAGGACGCGTTAGGTGAGATGTGTCACAGGAAGAGACTTGTTCAGGTCTCCCTCCAGGTGCCTGTGGGTGGGACATGTGCTGCTGGCCTAAGCAGGTCTGCGCCAAGGACTTAGGTAGCGGGACCCAGCAACCCAGTAAATCAAATCTTGGGTTTACAGATTACTTTGGTATTATGATGGTAGACAATGCCCCATTCCCAGATTAGGGATAATTCTTCTGGTTTTGTTTTGGTATCGCAAGGGCTAGTAGATTCCATGCACACTGATGTCATTTCTAAGGTGTCCCTGAGGTAGGAAGCGTTTTGCCACTGGTCATACATACCGATGATTTTTTATGCCTTTTAAACGCTGGAGCTAAGAAAGCTGCCATCTACTGGAAATGGGCTGTGGTGAAATCTCCCTTGTCATGCTGGATTGTGGGGTTAAGAGGAARCATCCTTTTCTATTTCGAGTAACTTTCTGATGGCCCCAAGTGCCTTTAATGGCAATGTACATGCAAGCACACATATAACATTGATAGTGACCAGCAGATTATTGCTAGGAGCAATAAAAAATGCAGTTCCACTTAGCTCTGACAGGAAATGTCTGTGCCAAGTCTGTTGGTGAAACATCTCCTTAGCTGAAGGCTACCTAGAAAGTCAGGGGGGTTACGTCCCATCGTGTCCCACGGCCCTTAGCCTTAGCAAAGTAGTCTTAGATTTGCTCCCTGCTCTTCCTACTTTGAAAGTGAGAACCACAATCAGTAGCTGATCTCAACTTCTTAGAAGAGCCATGAGGGAGCAATGCGAGAAACCAGGTCACGGAGTAAGGCGCTCGTCCTAGTTGAAATTGGTGCAGTTTTTATAGAGTTATAAGAAGGTTTACTCTTAAGTACGTCATCATGGGCATATATGCCATATATTTCTGATATTAAGCATGGCAGGCTTATATGGCTGACGCTGAGACCTTGCTTATGTGCACTCGTTGCAGATTTTCGTAAAGATTAAGGGAAAATAAGCAGGGGCTTTTCAGGGGTGGCAGGAAAGGGGCACCAAAACATCAGATCTTGCTGAGCTATATGGCTTTCAAAGAGAAAAGGAACTAACGAGTTTAAGCTGAAATAAATGATTTTTGTAATTTATCTGGAAAATTTTCAAGTATGCAGGAGGGGTGCACGGCATCTGGGCTGCCAGGCCTGTCAGTGCTTGGACAGCTAATACGTCTCAGAGCATCAGAAAGGGGGCAGAGATTGCTGAAGATAAAACGAGTGGTAAAGAAATGAAGCACAGGAACTTTCTTCTCAGGTGGAGCAGGCACACAAATCCTGTTATTTTCTAATAGGATTTTACATACACCTCTCCCTCACCCCTTTGAAACTCATTTGAACTGCTYGTTCAGTTCAAAAGATGTCCTCTTTGCTTGTCACTGGTGGGACATCCATTTGATTTACCTTGCTGCATGCAAGTTAGTCCAAAGAATCAGGAAAATGGCTCTTATTTTCAGCAGAAATTTGGACTTTTCTCTGTATCTCTTTCAGACAGTTGTGGGTTTTTTGTTTTTATTTAAAAGGTTTCAGGTCTAAAAATCTGAGAAGAGTCCCTGGGTCCTCTATCTTTCATYATTCTGCATGCTCATAAATTTGTCACTGAAAAATAGGGAGAAATGAATATTGTTTTACAGATGGGTTCAGATTTGCATTAAGYATTCAAGAGGCTTCAAATGAACTCTAATATATTTAAATGCAGCTCTATCCGTGTCATTTTGTCTGTGCTCTARGGCACGTTGCCATGTTCTTCATATGGTCTGGCAGATGTATCTGCAGCCGTAGGATAGATGCATCTGAGAAGGTGAAATGATTGCTTCCTATGCAAGTAACACGATTTGCATTTCAGAAAGTTGCACAAATAGTCTCATCCGCMCAGACTTTCAGCTGTGAGCCTCACTTTGTTTTTAGTCCCCGAAAAGCTTTTGGTTGCAGCTCGGGTTTCCTTTTAAGTGGCAAAATTAATAYGGTACATCCCAGATGCCTGGCTTGGAGACCTGTAATCCTCCCTGCCTGCCAGGCCTCGCTGGGATGGCTCTGCTGAGAAGCTGTCACCACAACTTGTCACCAAGCTCAGTAGGGACAGACTCTCCTGCCCTTTCYGTGTCTGTAGCGGGACTGCACGACAGAGTTGCTGTTCCAGGAGACCTGAGAGCTTGAAGTCATCTCAGCTCCTTTTGCTTGGGTACGGGGCAGGCTTTGTCATGTCCCCTTGGTTTCCATCACTGCTCCAGTGTTTCAGATGAGATTTCCTGGAAATCCAAGGAAAACACCCCAAGGGTGCAATGAATTCACCCAGATGCCYGCTGGTCATTCTTAACCAAATGCTGCAGGCTGGGAAGGAAAGCTTTGCAGAGGGCTGTGGCACCAGCTGGCTTTACGTGACTAGAAGATCTCTATTCAAGACATTTGTGATTAGCGTTGACARTTACTAAGTATTGACTTCATCCAGTTTTTATTCTGGCAAGAAAAAGTGTAAGCAGTTTGCAGAGCCAAATGTAGCCTCTCCTGATGTTGCCAGACTGTTCTGACCTCACTTAACGGGGCTTGAGAGGGGAACGGAAACATGTGGAGCCGGCCTGGCCAGCGTCTGGTTTGCTCGGCCCCTTCCTCTAGCAGCCTCCGCAGTCGTGTGGGGAAGGAAACGTGTGGGCCCCAACCCAGGAGGTGCAGGAGCTGCTGGGTGACGAGCCCCAGCTCACACGGCCCCCAGCCCCTGCACGTGTGTGGATGGGGTGCAGCCACCCACGCGCCTCCGCCGGAGCAGGAGCTGCCCCATTYGGAGTCGCGAGTCCAGCTGCCTCAGTAAAGCGCAGGCGCGTGAGCGTTGCTGCTCCATGTTCAGAGCAGCCTTTCTCCAGCCTTTTGGAAATGCCTCCTTGTTATCTTCAGCTACCACCACTTGGTCTAAATGTGAGTAGAGCTGTCAAGGGACTCGAGAGGGCTCTATCAGCTTCCGGCCAGTGTTGGCTCAGGATTTCCATGTGATAAGGTTCGATTCAAGCAGTGTCTTCTGCATTTGTTTCTCTTAAATGCTTTACTACCCAAAGTAATAAACACAGATAGATATTCTGGACTGTCTTGTCAAGAACAAAAAAATCTGTGCAATAAAACCCCACCTTTTAAATAGAGAAACTGTAAAATAGCTCTGCTTTCCAAGTATTATTTAATGGTAATGAAGAGAGCATAAGATGAGCTATATTGGAAAAGCAATAAAGGCCAAGTTGCTGTACATGACATCTAATTTCTGTATCAATTGATTCACCTGCTATTGATGTACTACCGTATTTATATGCTCTGCCCCCAAAAATGAAGCATTGGGTATGGCAAGCGGTTCGTCCTTGCTGAACACCAGTGTGGTTATAGTCTGCTGTCTTCAGCTTGCCTTGCTAATAGGGCAGCATAAGCAGCATTTTCGCCCCACTCTGGAAATAACTTTTTGCAGTTAGAGTTGTCTGCCTACCTAGCTGGAGTGCCGGAGAGACAGTAGCTTTGTGCAGAGGCACGATCAGCTCTGGGCACTGCAGGGGGAACGCATTGCTGCCTGGGTGTGTGTTTCAAGCAGGGCTCTCAAAAGCCCTTGATGTTGGCCCTGCGCTCACGGAGGTCACTGGAAGCAGTTAGGTCACCACTGAGAACATCTATGAAATCCCTGAAATCCCATCCTTCCCCTATAAAATGAGGATGGAGGATTGCATGGCTGTGGAGAGTTTTGTTCCTGTGTCACTGGTGAAAATACAATTCAGATCCTTTCAAATTGACAAGTTGTCCTTCTGTGACAGCTCTCAGAGTTCGTGGTTTCATTCTAGCATCTAGTGGATAGTAGAGGTTGACAGGAAATCCTGTTAAGTGCGACCCGACAATTCCTCTTCCTGGCAATCTCTGCAAAGAAGCTGGGGTTGAAAGGGAGCTCATGAGCACGAAGCTTAAATCTCTCTCTCGCTGTTAGGTTATCGTGGAGGTGAAGGTAAGGTGTATTACGAGGCAGYGTGGGGGCGGCTTGGCTTGCGATGCATCTGCTTTGCAAATAAACAGTGACACCTACTTATCACACTGTCCCACTGACACCCGTCACACGAACCAGGAGCCAAGTGTAAGAAACACGATCATGTTTTCCCCTTTGTGGATTCCCGCTTTTGTTACCCTTGCACTGGAAGTCATTTTCCTGCATGTCAGAGTGATAACCTTAGCACAGTAGGCGCTGGTACGGGTAAAGTCCAGGTGAGGAGCACGGGCACTCAGGGAGCTTGGATGGATCGCATGTCAGGGAAGTGCACAGAACAGGGCTGCAGCAGGAGAGGTAGCTAAAACCAGATGCAAATACTTCAAAATGCCAGTGTTTAATTTGTCATTATTAATTTCCAAATCCATTTTTTTCTGAAAAATAGCTGCTCGGACAGTATTGCACCTGATTACATCTCCTCCCATGGCTGTGGATTCTGGAAATGTGCTTTTGGCTGGTGAAAAGCCTGAGGCTGCAGTAACAAGGACTTGGTTAGAAAGGCACAGGGAGATTTTAGCCTTGCCTAGGCTGCTCAGCATCTGGCATTCGCTGAGCAATGATAGCTTCTGTGTTGAGGTGTCTAGATGCTGTGTGATGGTTCAGAGCTTACTGAGGAACTTTTTTTCTTTTGGTTCAGGAGAACAAATAGCTTACATTGGCTTGTTCTATCAAATTCAAGCTGACACAGTCGCTCTGTACGAACATCCATATTTCCAATAAATTTATGACCAAATGTTTCAGACACCACAGCTAGAAAATGTAAAATAATTCACTTAAAAGACAACACAAATGGGATGCATTCCAGCTGGGGGCTGGCAGGGGTTACTGGAGATTACGTATGGACGTATGCAGCTTGTTGTTGTGCTGCTGTTCTAGCAAAAGGAAAGAAAAGCCCTTTAAATACCTTGCAATATCTGAATACTCTAAAAAGATGTAAACAAACATTTTTAGAAACAGAATGGATTGAGAATATCAAAGGGAAACATGTCAGCAGTCCTGCACAGAGGCCGAGATCAGTGCAGGGAACAGAAAGCAGCTCTCAGGATGGCATTCAGCAGCTCTCATGCAGCTTTTGTCCTCACCTGGTGTGAGAAGTGCAGCCTTCTGCTGCCCTTGCACCTCCCTTGCTGGGTGGCAGGGAGGTCCCTGGGCCTCCGCGCACCTCTGCCCCGCGTCACTGCAGGAGGGACTCTCTCAGGCTTCCCATGCTGCGGTGAGCTGGGGCCTCTATCGTAACTTCGTTAGGCGTGTTGACAAACATGACTAATTTAAAATTAAATAATATGTATTTTTAAGAGATACGTAAGGCCACTTTGGATGATCTTAAATATCTTTCAAATTGCAAAGGAAGAAATGCTGTTTTTAACAGCTGATCTATTAACAGCTTAAACACCAATGCAATTAATTAAGGTTGTATTTCTTAACAGAATTAGCTATTTTAATATGCTGCTTGCTGCGGATTCAGTTATAGTAGCCTAACTTCAGTTTTTAGCCTTGCAGGCTTCTATGTGTATTTTTATATACCAATAGAGGGAGATATATAGCTCTGACTTTATACGTGTATCGAGGCAGCCTGCTACGTGTGTGCATATAAGGCTGAGATTCCCAAAGGCAGCTAAATATGTCTGATTTCATTAAAAGGCTGGTACCTAAATACTGTGGTATCACGCAGACTGTCTATAAACGTTTCTAATCCTGTACAAAACGTGCAAAATTCTCATCATCACCCCAAGTGAAAAGCAAGGGGCTTTCATGTTGGCTTCAGGAAATTGCCACAAAGACAGTTGATGTGTCCTTTTGCTATCGACAGCACTCATGCTTTGTGCTCTGCAGCATGTCATCAAATGCTTTAGTTAATTACTCACTAATTATAACACTGTTGAATGGCTACGCTGTGGCAACCATATAATTATGGAGCAGAAAGTACTGAGCAGTTGCAAGGCTGAGCATATTGGCTGATTACAGGAAATCTCCTGCTTACTGTTGATACTTTTCACCTGCTTAACATTTGTAATGTTTGCCTATCATACCCTCAAACTCTGAGCAATATATGAATGTTAGTAGTCRAAGTTAATTGAAGTTAAAGCAGGTAAGCTGTGTTGAAGTAGGAATGCCTCTTGGCAAAYGTAGGAAGCAAACAGCCTGGGAAAGGCCTCTCGGGCCTGCCAGGGCACAGCCTTGGCCTTGCACCTGCAGCCCAGCTCCTGCCGAGGCCGCGAAGAGCAGAAACAGGCTGCTGGTGTTCACAAATACAGCGAACGTGGGGGGCTGAAGTCTTGGGGCAGCTCACAAAGATGGGAAGGAGTTGGGCTTGTCTGGGCTTCCAGGCTCCCAACATGGCCAGCGAGGGAGGCTGTTCCAGGAGCTGCTGGAGTTCTGCCRGATAATGAGCGCGGAGGGGCCGCAGCTCGCGGAGGAGCTGCAGCAGCCTGGGGCCGTGCTGCCCAGCCATGTGCTTGCAACCCGGGAAATGTCAAATAGCTGCTTAGGGCAGTTTCCTGGGCTGCTTTATACTAGATCTGYAGCTACCCTTGCTTATGTTTAAAGAAAAAAAAAAAAAGATGCAGCCCCAGGACAAAGTATTTTTCTGCCTGTATTTCTCCCAAGTCGTCGTTCTGACCCCTCAAAACACACTGATGCTCAGGAGCTGAGCAGAYGTGTACCGAGCTGTCACTGCCACTCATGTCTTACACCATGGCACCAAGAACAAGCTGCAAAGTTGTTCAGCAAAAGGCACTAACTCATTAGAGCTTTGTGAAAGCCTCCTTGCTTGCTGCAAGCAGCTCTTGCTTTGTTCTCAGGGTGGAATGGCGAAGCAGAAAACATCTGATCAAAGAGTTTTCAACTTGATGTTCRGGGAAGTGAGTCACTTGGTGTTTGTGTGGGGCTCCCTTCGCTAACTGCCACCTGCCGAATAACTGCGCTCCGGGGAGAGCGTGGAGATTGTCATGTGCAGAACATCCAAGCAGGACGTAGTCATCCTTTCAGTTCCAAGTGAATGTAAAGTCTTCCCCGCAAAGACAAACCTCTYTTTGTTGTGTACTGCTGGCTCTTTCCTGTGAATAGAGGGTGACTCTCAGAGCGGCCGTGCCTTTTCTCTGTGTTTGCTAAGAGCCCTGTTAAAGTCRACAGGGAGCCCACGGTGTCTGTGTGGGCTATTAGTGTAAAGGACTGTCAGTATACTTTGCAGCTTCTGTCTGCATCGTTGGCATTCGTTATCAGAAAGGAATCAAATGTTTTAGCAAGATGTGTTAGATTAATGCCATATGGCAGATTGCAATACGTGGTGGGTCTGGATTTTGAATATACTATGAAAAAGATGGTGCTGGTAGGGGATGCACACAACTCCAGACAGTGGCATATCTGACCTTTGGTCTTTTTTTTATGACTAGAGTAAAATACTAACAATTATAATTTAGCCATAGAATATCACCTTATTCTCTACTCAGCATTGTCTTAGAGGTGTAATGGTTAGTAATGTGTCTACAGTYTGGACATTTTTCTCGAGTGTTTGTTTTGGAAATGTTCCCTTCCTCAAACTTCATATAACCTTCAGTGTAAGTGATAGCTCGGCCTGGGAGAGTTTCAGAACACAAGGAGAGCGTTTTACGCTTTTAAATGCCTCTTGAGAATGATAGACCCGTAGTTTCCTCAGAGGGTCAATGTACGTTAAGGATGTTGATATTTGCTAATATATTTGGCATATTTATTTGAAAAAGCAGTTTGCTAAAGAAGGCTGACTTCAAAGAGACAACAGAAAAGCTCATCCCTCTTTATTCTTTATCTTGCTATAGTTTTGGTTCCRTGTTTTTTTGGGAGGAAAGTGGAGGGAGGGGGTAGAATCTGAATTCAGTTACGTAACTGAGCCTAATTCTGGTAAATCTATTTCAGCTATTACAAGAGCAAGTCTTTGAATGTTGTCTGTTTTTCCTTTTTTTTATTCATTTTTTTCTCATTTTTTTTCCTCATTCAATTTYTCATTTCCATTGTAATTCAAAAATAGTTTATACTTATTATAATTTCCTTGCACCCACTTCTTCACTGTCCCCAGAGTCATACCASGAGTGTATTTGACCCCTCTCTCTTCAATTACTGTGACTCTTAGAATAGGACTCAGTTTTAAACCTCCTTTCATTTTGTGAAGATATGACCTTCAGAACATTGCCAAGATGAGACCCAGGTTATAAGCAGCAAAAAGAAAAAGCCCAACAGGTTTCACTTGCCTATTTTTGTGTGTTCTTATTTCAAGCGTTTTAGATAGTGCYATGTGAAATTTAGATGTGTTGTTTGCTCATTAGACCCATTGTTCATTTTTCCTCYTTCCAGATTCTTTCTGATCCTTAGAAGTTCTTGTGAACTCAAGTCCTGGACAGTTTCCCTGAATTTGGGTGCAGGGAGTTCAGCTCATGGGATGCGGGGGAAGTGGCTGCACCATAACCCTGGGCAGACCAATGTGGAGTGCTGGGAATAGCAGGGCCCTTGAGCATGAGGCCAAGTCACATTTGGATAGCACCACATAATAGCAGGGGTCAATCCAGTATTACTGCAATAAATGGGAGCTTTGTAATTCATTCCCGTGGATTAGCCAACAACATGTAGAAGAAGTGAGAACACTAGACCGAAGCACTGTCCCTAATCCCTGTTCCATGAAATGTGGATGTCGGTCAAGTGTTGTTATGAATTCTGAAAAGTTTAGTGGTCTGAACTTTCGCTAATTACACAGCTCAGAGAAGAAGGCTGTTCTTGTAAAGAAAGCAGCCAGAGGCCTATGTGGTGTAAATCTGTTATTTGCTTGCCTTTAGCAGAGCCATGCAGGCTTCTACTACATGAAAAACATGATAGGAAATGATCAACAAATAACGGGAAATGAATAATTTTGACCCCTAAAAAGTCCAGTCAGCTTACGCAGCTTGGTGTTGAATAGGCAAATCGTTAACTACATAGATCTGAACTCATGGCTGAGGGCCTTGTGATATAGTTTAGAYTCTAAATTCTAATTAGCCCTGAAGTAGAAGATCTGTGTGTGTCAGGTGATGGGTAATGTGGCTGGGAGGAGCTAGTGGAGAGGACTGTGGTTCCTTCCAGGCTGTGAAGAGGAGCAGCTCTTGCAGAGACCTCTTCCTTGCAGAGACTTCAGCTCTGCCAGGGATCGTTTGCCGATTTAAAAGAAGGTTTTGCTCCCCGAAAGGAAACAAACAGCAGCTCTGTTTCATCTCTATCAAGAGGTACAGCAGCGTGCAAGGGTAGCCAGGTGACAAATAGGCCGCCGTGCCTGAGTGCTGGTGGTGTCGCGCGTGCTGAGCGGCCCTGTGCAGGCGGTGCGGGACGCGACACTGGTGGCACATGCTCCGTTAGCCCCATTAGCACCTTCCTAACCAACAAGCAGGCAGGAGCTCTTCTGTGACACAGCTGCTAACGCTAATGTGCAGCGTCACTCACCAAGGAAATCTAATCTTGTGCTTGCAGTTTAATTCAGGATTATCCATCCATCATTTCTTCCTGCTCTGACGCGCCAGGGCCTCCGGCAGCCGTCTGTGGCGCGCAGGAGCCGGGGGTGCTGCCCGCGGTGCTCGGTGCCGCGCGGAGAGCGGCCTTGGCCTGCGCTCCCTCGCACACCGCTCGCCCTTCGGGCAGGCTGATGGTGCTGCATGAGCCCGGGGTGATTTAACCCCAAGACAGCTGCCCCCTGGGCTAGGCTCGCTCTGAAATGTGCAGCTCGTGACTAGCGCTCGGCCTGCTGTCCTCACGGAGCCTCCCGCGGGGGAATGAGGCCCCGTGYGAGCCGTGGGGTAGCCTGCTGTGTGGCACGTGCTCCTCCATGGCGGCCTGAGCCTGTCTCCCTGCCGAGCCGTGTGGGAACGGGCAGCTGAGGGCCAGGGCGCCGCCTCAGAGCGTGATTCCTCGTGCTTCAGCCGTGAACAGCCCGTCCGAGGTCTTCAAATAGAACAGGGGCCAACGTGGGGGATTTTATAAAGGCCAAAAGGCCACAACAGTATTTCCAAAAAAAGAAAAAACTTTTCAACTTCCTGTTTTGGTACAGTATTTTTATGAGAATGCAAAGCTCTGTTGACAAAAGAATAGGTAACTGGCTGGTTTGGGTGAAATCAGTCATTTCTTYCTGTCTTAAAGGAAATGGGTTTTGATTTGTCTCACATTTTTTTTTCTCTTTTGAAGAAAACGGATGAAAGGAAAGCTCAGGCTGCTTTGGTTTAACCTGATACTAATTTTTCATCTTTCCCTTCCCTCCTTTTCCCCCCGGTGACTGTTCTTCTCCCCTCGGTATCGCTCTGTGTTTGTACCAGGCCTGGAGCTGGTGCAGAGCTGGTTCTTCACCTGCTTAGAGACTTTCTTTGCCAAGGGGGGGTCTTTAATGAGATCTGCATCCACCCGGTGACTCCCCTGTGCTCCAACTGAGCTGGGACAACAGGGCCTAAGGGCGCAGACAGAAGAGACGCACTGTGCGAATTCGCTCCCTCAGGTACTTCTCCCCACGTGCACACCACGTAAAACCTCTAGACCAGGCCTCCTCCTGCCAAAAAAAAAAAAAAAAAAAGGAAAAAAAAAATCAGACAACAAAGCCACGCTGGGCTCGTGCAATCCTCTTTTTCTATTTTTCTTCCTAACAAAGCAGGAATAGGAAAAATACTACCCTTTAAATCTGTTTTCAGTGTGGCATTCTAAAAATACTGTTTAATAACTTGTGATAAAAGCTTTAGGCTTGCTTCTGTCAGAGAGATCTGGACAACCTGACCATTGAGAGAGATCCAAGATCCTTTTTGTTGTTATTTTAYGTATTTTTCCCTTTGTTTTTAAATTTGCAAAATGATTTTTTTTTCACATATCTGCTAATGAAAACAATCTCAAAGTGTTTGAGATACAACTATGTAAAGAATAGAGCCCCTTACAGTAGGAAAAGGGGGAAAAACATAATAGATGACTGGGCTGTCTACTTTCATTTTTTGACCTTTAATTGAAAGATTGAAGATAAGTAGTTCCTGAGAGAAGGCAAAAGGCTGATTCACTTACCCCGTAGCTTCAAGTGAAAAAGCTTCCTGGAAGCTTTACTTTATATTATGAATCATCCTCTTGTCATTCCAAGAAGTTCATAGCCCAGTAAAATGTTAGAAATGGATTGATAGTGGAGTGACGGGCAGTAGGGCCTAAGTRAGGGGTTAAAGGTCTCAAGATAATACATTCAGGCATCCCTTAGGATATTTCTGTAAAGCTGATGTTTCTGACCTCCAGAAATCTTGTCTCACTCTATTAGGATTCACTGCTCTCTTAGAATAATGTCATTTTGAAAAGTTCACTTGTTTTATATGAAGTTTTATAAATGAAGACTGTTCCCGTTTTCTTTCAAGGAAATCTGATGGAGTCATGATTGCTTTATGCTTATGGGACTGCAGAGCATGTGGGCTCGGCTGATTATAAGCGTGCCATTTCAGACCCTGACATGCAGATGAGGGGAGTAGCTGTAAAACAGGCTACAGTTGTTTTCTTTGCAGAATATTCTTTGCACAATAAGAGCAAAGGAATAAATTATTAACTCCTTGAATGCGATAGAGTGTATCATGGATGGGGAGGAATAGGTTTTTGCTTCTTTTGAGGAAACAGAACAGGAGAGAGAGGAGCGGCAATTCCTGTTTTGGGATGGGGATCAACTATTTCAGTATGGTAGGATTTCAGCTGACCTTGAAGGTAAGTGAGCTCCTTATTCTGTGTTGRGGAGCACATCCTCTCAAGATGCTACATAGAACAAGTCCTTGCTGTTGACATGTAAGTTTACTACATGTGCTTTCTAAACTACTTAGGAGCTCACTGTATAAGCTCTTTCTAAAAATTAGCTGTGTCCCTTTTTAAGACAATTTTTTATCAAGATCAGAGTTCAGTGACAACTTCTTAAATGGAGTGCTAGAAAATTTAATGTTAGCGATCCAGTGTTCCTATGTATAGCTTTTTCTATGGTGTCACATAAATGCAAGTTCAGGATGCTGCATTTTCTGWAGTCAATCTGAAAAAGGGAGGGCATGGGGACGAGCCTGCCTCGTGCTCTGCTCCGGTGTCTTGTCACACAGCCCTGCTCAACACGTGGTGCTCCAAACCTCTCTGCGGACCGGCCCACGACCCTGGGACCCTGCAGCGAGGCCACCTGGCAGGGCAGCATTGCAAGCACATGCAAAAGCCAAGCATAGCCAAATGTTTTAATGCCTTTTTTTTAAGAGCCTCTGTACTTRGGCATAATGGTCCGACACTGTTGACCTGCTCTTGATTTGCATGAGAGCTGCAACAGACCGAGATGTTTCTTAGACCGGTTGAGCAGTAGCATTTAAAATGATCACAGCTTGGGTTTGAAAAGAGCACTTCACTGGGGTAATATGGTATTGCAGAGCAAAGGTTTATATGCCTTTTTTTTTTTTTTTTTTTTTTTTTTTTTTTTTCCCGCTGATATTGTTTAGCTGGAGACAGCTTTCTGCAAGACTGGATTACCAGGGCAAAAGTGCATTGATTTACATTCTGAAGGTTATCTTTCCAGTGGAAAAAGGCAGAACAGTATGTGGGGTTTTTTTAAGTGAAGGCTTTAAGAAAAAAATAAATGATAAAATAAAACTAACATTGAGAAGGGAATAGCAGCATGTGAATTTCTAAACAGTGGACTTKAATACTGGAGGAGCAAGGATTTTACATCCTGGTTGACTTTTCATTGTTCAGCTTGGATGCTGGCATGCATCACAATCATGTATTTTCACCCTTGCTTTTTGCTTCAGCCATCAACTCATTGACTTGTTTGTTGATAAAAGATAATCAGTTAAATGAATTCCAGAGGGGGATGGCCAGATACTTGATCACTAATGGTACTATCCCTCGGACCCCACTATATGCAATGTCATTTGATTTGATTTATATAGTGAAGACTTAATATAGTATTATTCAGAGTGCTTTTTAGGATTGATCTGTGTACTCCTACTTTAATATTAATTGGAAACTATCTATTGTTATCTTTCTAAAGGTCAGCTTCTCCTCTGCTTACTCACATGAGTAATATAATTGATTGCAATGGGACTGCTTATGCGAGAATGAGGGGTCTGGATCTGATGCTACATTAAATGGGAATAGCTCCAGTAAGTCTGTGTGGGGCTGCTGCCTCAGAGCACTTCACTTGTATACCTTAGTGAATCTTCCTTTCTTAYTTCGTTTGGTTAGGGTACTGTTAAGAATAAATTGTGCTCTTTTACAGTTGTTGGGTCAATCTGAGGGGATGTGGACAGCCACAAATGTGTCCCCGAACGCTCTGGAGTTTTGTCACTGGCCATTTAGAGCCAGACTGGACAAACAGACTTTCCTCCAGCTTGGACCCTTCCTTTACCTGCTGAATCTCCCATCCCGACAGGTACCTCGGGAATGGTCTCCCACCACAGCTCAGCATTAGGTGGGTTGTGTTGCCAAGCCATGGGATTTCAGCTCAGCATGTGAATGCAGAGAGGAAAATACAGCTTGAAATGTGAAATAGATACATAAAGAAATATGTGAAAATATTGTTTATGAGGAGTTGGTCTTTACCTATATCATGGACAATCACTTCTATAATTCTCCTGTCACTTTTCTGAAGCAAATGAGGCCAGTGTGCTTGTTTTTGTTCATTTATTTTTGATGGTGTTTATTTCTGACACATTAACCAGTCGCTTGTAGTCACAATTATCTCAAAGGGCTGGAATTAACATTCTAATAAGATGTAATCTACTTCCATTCATAACTGCTGCGTTTTAAATTATAACACGTATAATACGTTAGGTCTGAATCATTTGAGGGATTCTACCAAATACAGGGATAATTGAAATGAGGATTTAAATTTGGATTATTGAAAGGAGGATTAAATTCAATCTGTGAACAGCTTGAAATGTTTTATGTTAATACAAACACCAAAATTCTGTCAAATTTAGAGCATAGAACTTGCTGTTCACTGGGAGGTGAGAGGGAGAGATTTTCGTCCAGATTTGAGGTAAGTTACAAGTGGAAATGGGAAGAAGGAGGTTTCATTCACAGCTATGGAATACAGGAAAAATAAAGTTTTGTGGCTTAKAAATTCATCATGCCAATTAAAGGAATACATTCAGTAACGGATGAATAGGACTCGCCTCACGCCATCAAGTCCATCTCCTGCCTCCGGGGCAGGATCAGTGCTATTTGTGTCACTCCTGACAGATGTTCATTGAGCTTTAGCCTCAGGACCTCCAGTAGGAGGGACTTGCCGGTCATCCCAGACAATCCATTCCCAAGCTGTGCTGTTTCTCCCACTGGGGAAAAAAAAAAGCTTCCTCTTTATAATTACCCGCAGTTATATGTCCTCTTCATCTGCATCTAGGTTTCTTCAGCCCACCTGGCAACTGATTTCTGCATTCACAAATACTGATCTTTTCCTCGGAGCCCTGCCCACACACATTTCTTTGCTGAGGTTTGCCTGTGTGAAACCCTTGGTATGGGSATGCTGCCAGAGTGATGTGGTTCTTTTTGCTTTTTCACACCACTTCTTCACTTACTGGAAATAATTTTCCAACATACTTCCAGGTCTTTCCTCTTTGGTGTCATCTGCAGATTTAAGAAGTGTCTCTCTGTGATGAAACTCTGAACAGAGCCAGACCCAGGACATTGCTCAGCCTCTCCCCTCGGTGATTACTTTCTACCCCTCAGAGAAGGAACTAAGGTTTTTTTTTCCAGAAATTTTTTTTTAAAAAACTCCTTGTTGGCTATTGCTTATCTCCTTGCTTTTTTTTTGTAGATATTTACAGATGATTTCACTATTTCCATTTGGTAATATTTTCAGGATAATCTCTTTTGTCTTTTAAGAACAAGGACTGTATTTAACCTTCTAATATCTGATGCTCCCTCCACGTTCTCATCCATAATCGCCTCTGAGATTCCTTCAGCTTGTTCTCAGCCTATGTTACAGTGAAATTCGTCAGGCTTACACTCTCTGAAATGACTTTCATTACCTAAATAGCAATATTCTCTCCTTCTCCTCTGAGATCCTACCCCTTTTGGAGYTGAGGTGCCCGCGACGCTGCAGTGCAGAAAGGGATGGGGCGGCCTCGCCAGAGCCCTGGCCAGCGGCAGGAAAAATGGGAGCCTGGGACACACGGATCTCAGCTGTTCTTAAAGCCTCTGCAGCCCTTCTGAGCAGTTGTTTTAATGCCTGGCTGTCCTTATAACTAGGAAGTGTTTGCCTGCGTTGTCTGAGTAATTCTCGTTGYCCTGTAAGGCTTTTAGTTCCTATCCTGTGCTGTCCTCATGGAAAAGGAAGGCAGTTTGTTATGTTCCCCTCTGTGGTGATCTTGTACTTACTGCMGGATGGTTCTCTCGTGTCCAGGCAAGGTTCCTCTGCAATATTTACACCRTTCCCCTGAAATATTCTATAAGCACATTGGGAACAGAGAGTAGCTTGTTCAATTTTAGAGCTGGCAGAATGTGAAATCATGTATTGATTCTGTTATTAGCATAGAAAGTGTTTGGTCAGCTTTTCTCAGCTYTCACCACACAAATGCCGTGTTTTACTTTTTTATTACATCTCTATATTGTCACTGTTACAAGTTTAAACAGGATAAAAACAGAACCTATGGAAGAATCAAGTATCAAAGCAAATATTTGATTTTTATATAGTTTCCAAAAAGCAAAATTTATCCCTAGTGTGCGCAGACACAATTTTGCAGACTTAGTTGGATTATGCTGAGTTATCATGAGTCTGAACTGCCTTTCACTGAAATRTTATTTGTTTTATATGTGGAGCAGCCACAAATCTGCTCTCAGTAATACTCCAAGAAACGTGAAGCTTATAGGGACACATATATGTGGTTCCATGGTTATATTATGATAACAGAAAGTGAACTGAGGCTGTTGGAGTAACGTTAGGTAGCAGATTTCTGCCAGCAAAATCAATGAAACAAACTGTGTTTTTAAGCTGGGCTGTCGGGCRCTGCAGGATTTTCCAATCTCTGGGTTAGATAAACTGTCTCGTGTTTAACAAGACACATTTAAAGAGTGCAAGCTGTGTAAGCTCCCCGAGCTCAGTCCCTTTATGGAGCCCAAAGGGAGAAATASCAGGATAAACAGACCTGCATCTGTAAACTTAGGAGTACATAGAACGACTTGGGGAGAGGAGGGAGAGGGAGAACAGTCAACAAGCATTGTACCAATCAACAAGATGATTATACAGCAGGGACAGATGGAAATAATGATAATTATGTTCTCCTTATAGAAGATCTGGTGTAGATGTGCTGCAGTCACCCTGCGGAGGGAGGCGCTGGTGCCCGGGCACCCTGGCCGTGGGGTTGCGGAGCGGGGTCTGCGTAACCCTGCGGTGACAGGGCCGGGCTCTCGGGTGCTGCCCGGGCGCGTGGGGGACAGCGTGGCCGGGAACCAGGAGGGAGGAGAGGGAAGACAGGTSGATGTCAGCGTCAGGCTGGCCACGGCGCCGGATGTTACACGACACAAGTGCTACATCGAGGCCAACTTCGCTCTCGGAGTCGGTGCTTTTCTGATGCAGGAGGCAGAATGGATCGATGCACAAGTATTATTTATGCCTGCATAATATGCAGGCGGGTGTAGTTCATACTGCATTTGGCTTTCTGTGGCTACCTAACAAACCAGCTCCGTCACTGGGCACATTTGCAGCGTGTGTTGCCAGTCACTGACTAGACCCAGCAGCTGAGGTGGCTTTGAGCAGAAATCCGTGGTTTTCAGCATTGTGCCGTGTGGAACCACACACGCATCGAGGTGTTACGGCTTAGCAGTAACGCTGGAATTGAAAATGAAAGGTATAAAATGTAGGTTTAGTGTATAATTAACATTAAATTGGAGCTCATTTTAATACCTCTGTCAGGAGTCTACATTTGACTTTTTAAAGGACATATGTCTTCATGGAGTGATTAGAATATTCATTCCTCCTTGTTCTGATTTTTCTTTTCCGTGTTTTCYCTCCGAGTAGTATTAATCAGACTACATGATGTGAATTAGATGTTGCTCTTAAAAGGCAGCGTCGCGGGGAGATAAATAGCATAAGAGATCTTAGCTMTAAGGAGCACATCTGAGCTGTGCTGGGCCTGGCTGGTTAAGGAAACCCCCAAGACCCGTTTCATGGTGCGACACGTTTACGAGCACCCTCCCAAAGCYGCACAGGGGAGAAGATCTTTGTGCGAAAAGGACGTAGCCATTGGCACGTTAGAGATGATTGAAACCATTGACCAAACCCTTGTTCAAAGTTAGTTATTAATATTAATGCTGAGATTTTCAAAGGAACCTAGGGGACGTGTATGCTCCTGGCTCATTGAAATTCAGGAGGAATGGAGTGCCTAACTCCCCTAGCTCCTGCTGCAAATCCCAGCCTTAATCTCGGTGTGACAACCTGATTTTGATGTTTTACAAACCATACTCCCAATAATAAAGATATGCCCGGGAAGCTGGRAGAGGGCTGTGAGTGCTTATATTTAGTGCCTTTATTTTGTCATAATTGTTTAAAGGACATTAGATGAAAATCTGTAAAGTGAAGCAATTTCCAGCTGAATGCCTCCTAACACAGGCTTCAGTCTGTATTAGTGAGGTAAACACTTGCGTTAAACTTTATAATGGAATTTATGAAACTTAATGAGCAAATTTTTATTGTGCTCTGATACTGTGGTGAGGCTGCTCTTCTTTCGTCGTTTTCTTTGCCTGCAGCTCCAGCTAAATTTGACATGCCATATTATTATATTGTCCTAGTTCACTGTAAGTTTATAATGTTACCTGAAACTGCAGTCTTTATTTGAAATTGCTGGCAGAAGTGATTGTGCATCACGCACTTCACTGCAGTGAGACAGTGATATACAAAATGCACCCAGTCATTTGAAAAATAAGTTGGTAACAAATATATTTTATCGTATTTATTTCTAAAGCTGTTGCWAGTGTGAGTCTTCAACTAACCAGGACGGGCCAGTCAAATTCGATTTCAAAGGCTGCTGCAGCATTGTGAACGTGTCCAAAACGAATAGATAATGCTAATTTTAGCTATCAAATGGTTGTTCTTGTTCAAAAGATGAAGAGCGGTGTGTCTATGCAGATTCAGCAATATAGTTAATCTGGTTGCAGATGTTCAACCAAAGCAAAATTTTCACTCTTACTGATACATCTGTGAGCCTGGCTCAATAACCGCAAATGATTTTAATTATAAGGTACCCAAATCCTGCCCAGTCTTTCCAATATCTTCATGGAAAAGTTTGCGAGAGCCCATCCTTTTGAAATTCTTCCTTTTCATGTCATTGTTGAATTGAAGCTCMAATTGGGTTTATAAAAATGTTCTCCTGAGGTTTGGGAAAAATGAGTGTAAAGTTTCCAGTGTCTTTTTTTTTTCCTTTGTTTTGAGCCTGATTTCCCAAACACAACTGAATCAAAGACAGACAAAAACAATGTCCTGTGGACGCAGTGAAATATCTGACCTCCAATGGATCCAAAGTGCTGGGTTTCGTAGTGTGAGCTGTAACCCACCTGCGCAGAGTCAAAGGTGAAAACCGTAGTAAGCAGCAAAGTTCGGAGGGTGCAAATAATTAAACATTGCTGCATGTGGTCAGCCAGTTGCCTTCCCAAAAGGGGACAAAACCCCAAATCAGGGTCTTCCTGTGTGTCGTGTGTTCCCTTTGGGCTGATGAGGAGGCTGCTCCCTGYGTGCGGAGCTGCCTTCCCGCTCCCCGCAGCGCTGCCGAAAGGCGCCCGCTCGGGTCGCTGCTCCCGGGAGGCGCCGTGCAACGAGGCGCTGTGCAAAGGAGGCTGCTTCCTAACCAGGGGACGCGCACCAGGACTGCTCCAGTCTTTGAAACGACAGAAAGCGTTTTCAAAGTGATGGCTCTTTAAGCTGAGAGGCTTGTTTGGAACCCCCAAAAGCTTTAACAAAGCATAGGCCAAATACATAGGATTCGCCCTAACCTGTTCACAGGGTGGATGGAGAGGTCAGTGTGGCAGGGGAGAGATGAGCTGCTTCCTGCTCCTGTGTGCAGGCTCGGGCACTGTGCCCCGGCTCACACCTGCGTCCATCGGTGCTAGTGCCAGGTATTGGGCAATACTGATGGAAATAGCCAGCGATACTGCACTTTGTCCAGGTAAAAACAGAGGATTCTGTACTTGCTTGAAGCAATAGATACTGAAATAGATCTTAGAGGCGAACTTACTACATGGTTGCAGGGCTAAATACCTCCCTCTTCAGTATTTTTCTGGAGTATTGTCGCTAAAGGCAGTAGACATGTTACTGTTGTAGCTAAGGGACCGCTTGACTTAGACATCCCAGGCATCGAGCCATTATGGTTCTGAGCTCAGTTAGATGGGGTAGTTTAGTATCCTTATGTCTAATTAAGAGTCCAAGTAACATACAGAGCCGGTTGAACTTCTGTGTTGCAAAATGCAGAAAAAATAATTAAACAGAAGAAAATGTCAACTTTTTTATTAACACCTCTCTCACCCCCAATATGGTTAATAAGCATTTCCCTTTTTCAAATTTGAAGGATCAAAACAACCAAGAAYGAACCAAAATAAGCTGTTTCACAATTTCATAGTTTTTCGTTCTTTTAAACCCAGAACTCTAGAAATGAACCTGTGCTTCCTACCATGATTTAAGTTTCCTGCGTAAGGCGCAAGAAGGTAAGAATCAATAGTGATTGCAAGCCATAACTCGGGTTGTCTTGGCTTCAGCAGCTCCTTCCAGCTCCTCCTGCTAGAGAACATCTTCAGTGCTCAAAGGTCACGTAATGAAATCCTAGCTCCACTGAAGCCCCAGTAATGTCAGGTGTGCTTACTAGAAGTAGGATTTAACATCTATACTTAGCATAGATGCTAGGCTGTGTTTCTAGTAAGCACATCCTATATCTGCAGGGCTCTGTTCGTAAACTTCCTTTTGTTTGTTTTCTATCTAACTCCCCCAAGGCAGCGTCCAAGTTGTAAAGAGCTGGTTAAGCATTGCCAATCCTGTTAGCGCCCTTGTGAGGTGACAAGCGCAGCCAGGGCCGTCTGACACAGGCAGCAGGGCTGCTCCCGTCTTCCCGAGGAATTCTGCCCGCAGACCTGCAGGCTGATCCTTTCATCAGCGCTTTGCGAGTGCTCTGCTACCTTTGTCTTGGGAAACGTGTTCACTGTCACTGCCTGAAACATCACGCTGAGCCTTGTCATGTCCGTTTATATGAGACTGATTGTGTAGGGCTAATCTACAGGCTTTGCAACTGGTTCACTTCCTAAATACAGTTGGAGACTGAAAAGTGCTTGATAAAGCCCTAGAGTGCTTTAACTTAGAGGGATTCTTTTGCAACCGAAGCAAACAGGATTAGTAGGCAGGGCCTCCTGTAAGGGAGCTCTGGATCCCCCTTGCACTGACAGAGCACTCTTGTCATTTTTCCTCCCGTTGGCACCTCCTGATCTGAAAGGTAGAGAGATCAATCAGTTTATAATAGTGTCTTTTTAGCCTGGTCCTAGTAAAATATCTGTTGAACTGTCTGTATTACAAGACCGTGCTTGAGGGCCTTCCACTTCTGCTGTAAAACATGTTCTGGACAACGTTGTCTGATAGGAAAGCGTGCTAAAGCCAGGGGAAGGCTCTCTGATCATCAACTCCAGCAGCTCCGGATCAGACTGTACAATGTATTCCCTTCTTTGTTCTTTTTCTTTTCTTTTTTTTTGGCTGCCCAGATTCTAAGTCCTACTAGTAAAAATTTGTAGATAAGTCAAATCTCAAATGATCACTCTCATTAGGGATTTTCAGATGGTCTGGCTCTTGGACTCTTGTAACTCCAGGAATTCAGAGGCAGTTCTGTCCTGAGCCTTCCCTGTGCACTCACTGGGGTGTCTGGCCCCTCGCGCCCTGCTCTGCCTSCAGCCAAGTCCCTTCCTGACCGTGGGCAGTGAGTTCTGGTCGCGGGGAGTGCGTCCGTGTCTGGGCCTTAGTCTTCTTCCTACCTATATGATCCCTGAGTGCTTTGTAAATAACAGCAAATGCTCTGGCTTTTGGCAACATTTTTCAAATCCTGTTTAGCACGAAGCAGAAGTGTCTTTGACAGCTCTACAGAGCCAGTTTTGAGACGCAGTAGACTCTTACACGGCTATAGTTTACCAAGTTAAGGGTGTTCTATTTAAGAACTGCCTGCCTAGACGTTAACGTGGCAGCTTTTAAGAGGCTGTAAACCTCTCAAATACAAACAGTACTAATGAAAAAAATAGTTATTTTGGGCTTTTTTTTCTATTTCTGTAAGAGGAAACCCTGCAAAGATGGCAAATGTGTATGTTTAATTTTTCCATCACTTCATAGAAAAGAAGCAGAACATACAGAAGAAAAACCTTTCTCTCTGGCTGATTTCCCAAATGTACTTTGAGTTACCAATCACATTTAAGAGGCTGCTGGAGCTGCTTTGTACAGTGAGAAAGTGCTGAAACAGAAAAGCATTGAGCAGAATATGCAATGACTTTGTCACGATTATGAGCATCAAACACAGGGTTTTCAGACACAATCCTTTATCCTGCAGATGCTTTGGCTCAGTGTGTTCATCAGCGCATTGCCCCAGGAAATTGCCTTCCTGATCAAAAGTGCCTGTGTGTGCTCCCCTTGCATATAGCCTGTACGTAGTCTTTCCAAGACAACTGCTAGCTTGAATATACAGGAGCCAACAGAATTGCAAAGAGCAGCTGAAACGTGGTGGTGGTGCACCTTGACTCGTTAGAGAGGCTGCATCTATAATAAGCAAAAATTTTCCTTGTTTCAAGTAACGTTAAGCACTGATGATGTGTGTAAGAATGCAACCTGCGCCTCTTAGTTTAATGCTCTCCCTTGGGGAACCAGTGCCTTTTGAGATATTGGGATATTCTCAAACAGTCATGGTAATGTTTAATTTTTCCTTTCAATTTGTTGAATATAAAATTAGTCGGTGAGTAATAATTTTTGCTATGGACATGGGGCCAGATTCTCTCCTGGCGTTCTCTCTTTCACTTCAGTGAAATCATCACGGAAGAAAATTTATTGTCTGTATTGTCTCTTTTGCTAGAACAAACCGTGACCGCTGTGTAAAGTTGGCTGARTGTCATTTGCTTCTTTCTTTACCAGGAAACATCTTTTCTTCCTCACTAAAGTAGTCAGTGAATTTGTACATCTTGTTTTTCAGATGATCACTGTTTTGAGTTTTGAAGGTAACGAGCACCAACAGCTCCTGTGGACTTCAGTGACAGCAGGGAGGACTCGTCACTGCRGAGCCATCTGTGGGTGAGTACTCAGAAATGGAGTTTTGAAATATCCATGTTGTAAGGGGCTCTTTAGCCTTGCTTGTGCACCCATCTTCTAGCTACAGACCATTTCCCATGAGTGTGATGGTTGAGAACTGGACTGCTGGGCCTGGGTTCACCCACTTAGCTCTGGGCATTTRCCTGAGACAGGTTCATTCTTCAGTGGCACCCCAGGTTAGTGTCTAACATCAGTGAAATGACTTCRCTTTCATCCTGTACCAGGGAAGATGAATTTGTGGCAAGGAAACACAAGGAGGCGTGCAGGCTGGACCAGCACTTCTGGCATGGGGATCAGTGGGTCTGTAGCTCCTGGAAGGGGTGCAATGAAAATGTGGGAGGATTGAGTCCTCCCAAGTGTCCTCGTACAATGTTCTTCCAACCCAACTAAGCAACCTGAGGGAAAAATAAGGAAACATTATTTCTTTGCCTTGCCAGAGGGAAAGGAGGACCATTGTGTGATTCACCATCCTGATGTTTCCTTGAGCAGCTACATGTGTCTGTAATTCAATCTAGTGCTCACTCATTAGTTCTACAAAGCATTTGCACTTTTATTCTGAAATTGGATTTGGTAGATCTGACTGCTGTGGACCAGAAGGGAAGTTCATTACAGAAATTGCAAGAGTAAGGCCTTTTCAGCTCGTAACGGACCTTTGGATTTTGTTAATCAGGTACATTTGTCATTTACATTGATGATAAACATTTGACAAGTAATCAGCTCTGGGAGGGATATGATTTACTGCCGCAATCTGGGCTTGTGCTGTTAATAACAATAATAGTATTTGGCACTGGTGTATCCAGTGTAAGCAAAGGACAGGACAAGCTTCCCAAGCACTAGCTGGCTCAGTGTGGTTTTGTGCCCTGTTGAGGAGAGTTTGCCAGGGACAGGCCTGCTGGGATCAAKAGGACATGGAAAAACATGAGCAGAGACTTGGTGCAAGTTTGTCATTGTGTTTGAGGATGGATTACTGGGCTTGATAGGATTTCTCCCATTTTATTTCTCTCAGATGGATTTAATTTAAGACTTTGAGCTTTTCAATGCACTGCTGTAAAAGGATTTAATTTTTGAAGAGAAATTTGAGTAGGATTCTGTCTAAACCATGTTGAAAATTCTGTCTTCATCTTCTCGCTGGCAGAATCGTATGCATATTGGGTAGTGCTTTCCTCCTCCTTTTTTCTTGTCACAAGAGTTTTAAAAGTAAACACAGTTTTTCAATGTAAGAATGAAAACCTGCAATCCTGAAACATTTATTTTGCTTGTGGATCCCACTCCCTCCTGTAGTAATTGGCGTTTAGCTGTTCAAACTTGCACTGTTTTCAGGGAGATGGGAAGGAAGGATTGGGAGAGGAGTTTCCCAAACCTTTGACACCTGCACCCTATTCAAGACTCAACCCTCTTGGACATTTATGTGTGTGACTTTATTGCAGACCTATCTTTGGTCCAGATATGTAGCTATTTGCAGTGAAAATAATTCCTACCAGGTCTTTTTCTGCGCTTAGTGTGGTTGTTACTTTTCCTATAGTTAATACAACAAGAATCAATACAAATTTGTTTCTGACTCGGTCATGCAAGGTGCAGACGAGGTGAAGAGCAGCGCGACTGGCAGCAGAGCAGCGTTCCCGTTAAGCAGATGGGAATMACTTTCCCACGGGAGACTCCTCCCGGACACCAGCGGGAATTCCCTGCCTTGAGCCCTGGTGCGGTGTTGATTTTTATGGGTGGTCACTTTGCTGCTGCGGCTGCGTGGGCTGCTGGGGAATGTGCTAGGAGGGCAGCAGAGGTTAAGTGCCGTTTTGCTGATTTGGTTCAATTTGATTCTTAGCTTTTCAGAGCTGCTGCCCAGCCCTTTTCTAAAATCTTTCCAATAGCTGCATCATTGCAAAGAACTATCTCCAGCATTTTATTCATGTTTTCACTACTTTATAGAAAATCTGTTTTCCTTTCAAGTATACCTGTCTGGAATGAAAATCCTATTTCTGTAATGTGTTGTAGTGTTTTTCATTTTGTGTGGATACAAGGTTTGGGCTCTCTTTTCATCCATTCTATTACAAGTTTATGAAATACTTGATTGATAGATTTTATTACTGTGATTACTCCTATTTTATACTGTAGATTTACTTGGGAGAGTAGTRTCAAGCTCTGCCCTTGTTCAGTGTACTTTGTTTATTACTGTCTTTTATTTCTGTTTTTCCCACTGCTTGCTTTAAAAACAAGTGTGCCGCAACTAAGGAGCTCCTCGTGTCTGTAAATCCACTATGTTACTCCTGCCACCTGGCAGAGAGAAGAACCCTGTGTACTGGAACACTAAGAAATTCTACTGCCCGTAAGAGTTCAGAAATGAAAACTAAGGAGAAAGCTTCCACCTTGACAGGGCTTTTTTTTTCCCTCCATAATTTTCAAAACTCTTTATTTAAAAAAATCTCACAGGGCAAGTGGAAGGGATTTGCTTGCGTGCTGCAGGCTGATTTCGGCTGCTTATTCGATCAGTCTGCTTCTAATGACACTAGAAATGCCCTAATGGATGGAACATTCCTGGCCAGGACTAAATTGGATTAGATGGTTTGCTAATGTAATACAGGCGAGCCAAATCAGCCTGTGATGCTGTGGGGATGAATCTATAGGGAATATGTGATCTCTAATGCACATGTGCTAGTTGAAGTGTGGTCATATCTTTTGATTTAATAAACCATTTTTCTATTTCCCAGTGGTATAGGCGTGTTTGAGCTGGATGAGCTAATTGGTAGAATTACCCATTTTAACAGAAACTTCATAACTTACCACTAAATGGAAGGATCCCAAATACTTCAGTCTTAGAAGATTTGGCTGTTGTTCACACATTCTCTCTTTGATAGTATAAACGCTAAGGACCACACTAGAATTTGGTGTTCTCTGTTAGGAGAACAGACTAATGATGCTGATACATCCTGTGAAGCATTTCTGCATTGCTGAACTCAAGTCCTATCTGTGCAAGCCCAGTATGTTAGATCTGGTCCGCCACGTGATTCTATGAAAAATTAACCCTTGCTATGCAGACATTACAAATTAAAGCTAAAATTATGATAATGGTCAGAAGGGATTGCTGGTGTTTTGGTGTTGTTGGTGTCTTGGTGTTGTACGTTACATCCAAAGCATTCTTGCTTGCTAGAGGTCCTGTGTCCTTCATTAGACCAAGTGTCCTCAGCTTATGCGTTTAGAACAGCATATTTTTCCCTGATATTGAGACGTGTGGGTCTTTGCCATAGACTCCTTTGGAAGTCCTGTCGTGCTTGCAGGGTGCCTCGCGACATGCGTCGCGGTGTTGGAGATCTCTGTCCYGCTTTGGCTCGGTGTGGAGCCTCTCCGCGTCGATCGGGATGTGTGAGGAGGCCGAAGGGCAGGGGAGCCCCTGCAGAAATCGTTTCCATGGCCTGTTTGGCCAATTGTGGCTTATTTATCAGGGAGCTTTGGTAGACACGACCAGCTGTCCTTCAACTTCAGCCACTAGCTGTAAAACTTGCCCAGCTCTAGTAAGACACTTGTGATGATAAATCAACCTGGGGGAGCTGCATCACTTGTGGTGCTTGTGCTGCCCCAAGGGCCTCCTTTCCAAACCCAACAGCACGAGTCGTACACGAGTGTTTCCACGCCAGGGCAGAGGGCGGCTGTCACGTGTGGGCAGCTCTGCGTCGGCAGTGCCCAGGAGCTGCACCCGAGCTGCCCCGTGCTGGGCACCCCGCACGGGAGGACCTAAATCCTGCAGGGCTGCTACCGTGCTCCAAGTTTGAGCTCTAGTTGAGTCAGTCAATTGAGAAGAGGAATGTATTTAAAAGATATGTAATCTCTGAAAACTTGAGGAAAATTGAACTACCTGCAAATGGTACTTGCCTGCTGAAACTTTTAATAACTCCTGTGTTGTTGATTATTAGTTAACATTTACACAGCATTATTAGATACAGTCCTGAAATAACCATGTTTGACTTTTAAATAATAAGGAATAGCCGAAGTATGAGAAATGGAGTGATGTTATGGGGTAAGAGTATATTAATATAACTTGTCTGTTGACATATCTCWATGCAGTGCCAACATTCCTGGTACTGTGGAAGAAAAGAGGCTGCAACACTCTGGGGCCTTTGCCTCCAGCTCTTTGAAGCTGGGGGGCAAAGCTCCTGGCACTTCGGATCTCCTGGAGAAGTTTCATACATATATCTATACAATTATTTATCCCATGTGCAGTGTTGATAAGCGTGTGATGAATGTATTTGTTGAGCTTGATATGTAGCAATTTGCAAGTTGTAACCACTCTGAATGGAAGTGAAAAGAACCAGGAGGGCAAGTGTGAAAGTGACTCCAAGTGCCCCAGCAACATCTAGACCTTGTGCAGTCACCTCGGGGAGTGGGACGTTTCCGTCTGTGTCTCAAGTTTCCAGCAAGGTGTCGTTTGGAGGGCATGCTTAACCAACCTGGGAGCATCTGGGTCATCTCAGGCTCAAGATGACTTTGTTTGGACAGTGATAGAGACTTAATAGATTTCTTGTATGAATTACACGTAGTAGTATTAAAGATGTACCTGTATACACAGCTGCATGTATATAGAAGATATTAACTTTAAATTTGGGGTTCATTTCCCTGTTTTCTGATCAACGGTCCAAACTCCTGGCATATTCCACACCTTTTAAAGACCCTTCTGTAAACCCACCCCTGCTTTTTCCTACAGCTGTGGCAAGTTGTGAGAAATCAGGCAGTGAGGCTGGTGYAAGCATGTGAGCTATTGGAAATCTCTTCAAACTTTTCTCACTGTCCAAACCTTACAGCTGCTTCCAAAGACATTTGACTGCACTGATGAAGAGCTACAACAAATAGTGTCAAAAGCCATTTCCAGAGATTTTCGGATGGCATTTAGAGCCACGTGAAGGTAGAGTCCATAAAGAGCAACAAATAAGCAGTTCCTCACTGCAGCTGCAGTGCCAGGAGGATCTGCACAGCGCTCCTGAGAGTGTTGGGACATACATTACCAAGCCCACCCTGCCTTGCACCAGAGAGGGATAGCTGTGGGATGATGATGATGACTTGGAACAGCACAAGAATAATGTTCTGGTTTTGTATTCCACCACTTTCCTTGACTTTCAGAAGCAACCATTTCATAAAAGTCGTATTTGCTTTCCTGTGATTTACAATTATTGAAATTTTAATAAGGATTGTGCAGCGACTCCAGACATCACACGCTGTCAGTGAGGAATTATAACTTTATTGCAGCACACACTGACAGCCAACTCATAAAAATGAATGACATTCTATATCATAACATCTCGTAGGCTGTTCAGCATGTTAATAGCTCACTTCATCTTTCTTTAGCATAATGAGGCAGACAGTGTACCAATATTCAAYGTGAAAATGAAGATTAAGAAAATTTGAATTGAAGCAAGAAAGTAACATTTAGCAGAGGTTCAGACAACATTCAGATAAAAAGTTTCAATTAAAGTACTGTTAGGGAGTCTTTTATCAYTGGAGCAAAGCTTTGTTCCTAAAGACCAACTCTTACTACAAAAACTGTCTGTTTCCAGCTGTACTTGGCTTTTGAAATGCTACTTCTGACAGGATCTATTGTCTTTCTTGTATCCCTGAAGATAATGCTTTCTTTGTAGGTTCAATTGTATCAAGTTAGATTGATTTATAAGAAGATATTATTTCATGGTAGATGAAATTAAAAAATGGGAGCAATATATAGGAAAAAGAGCAGGCATTTTTCAAGGGTAACTCACAGCTGACTTTTCTTTATGTTATTCTGTAAATAGACAAAAACATRTGGTAGCCAATCTACAAACTCTTGCAATATAAAGCATTGATTAGAACGTATAAATGTCTCTGAAAACAATACTCATAGATCTATTACTACTCCAAGAGATAGAGYTACAATAGGAGTAGTATGATCTGGAAGTACTACTTAGATAGATGTAAATAAGTGTAAAACAAACCTCATGGCTATCGTCTCTCAGTTAGTATTGCAGTTTGTATTGTTGTTTTTTTTATCATTTATTGGCAGCTCTGTATATACACCTACCTAAACACAGGCAAAACTGTCCATAACACTGCCTGCCCCAAATCCAGGTATTATTAATCTATAGGAGCTCTTGCTAAAACAGCACTGCAGACTCACTGTAGTCAAGTATGAAGGCATCTGTCCACTATGACCTCGAATCAACCAAACATAACTCCTCACATGAGTGAAATTATGCAATTAAAGTTGCTGCCAGCTTTGCTTTTGGTGATGGTCAGCTACGAACTCTCACTTCAATTTCGTAAAGTTTTCTGTCTCCAGCTCCAAAAAATATCAGTATTAAAGCCAAGTTTTGGCAAATTCCTAAAACAAAGTGTTTGCTGTTACATTTTCAAAATATATGTGCTTTTGAAACACAGTTTTACGAGTTAYATATTGCAGCTCCAGAGCTCAGTATAGCACCCCTGTTGTAGAAATATCTGTTGGAGGGGAATTGTGCCCAGCCGCCTGGATAGAGAACAGCAGGTTGATATCCCCTTCCGCAGCAGGACAGTGGATCTGGGCATTTATCCCTCTGGAGGGAACTTTGCAGCGGATGCTCCGTGTGGGAAATGCCAGGTCAGTACAACATTCATCCATCCCAGAGCAGCGGGTGACCAAGCACCTGCGTGGGCATCGGCGGTGCCCTGTGCTGGAGGCTGGTGGTGCCCCAAGGCGCCAGTCTCGCCCAGCTGGGCTGTCTGCTGCAGAGAGCCCTCCACCGTGTGTGGCCCAGACTCAGGATAAAGCCTTTTTTCTTCTCTTTTTTTCTTTCAAATCCTAATGTTAAAAAGTGCTATTTAGTCCTCAGGCTTCTTTTCTACCATTATTCAAAGCACAAAGTGTTTTCTTCTGAGTCCTGCTGTAATTTGTGACACCCGGAGTGTTGTCAGCAGGCACTGGGGTACACAAAGTAACTGTGACCTCCTGGAGACGCTGCTTCAGACACATCCACATCTCAGCTTGTTTAATTGAATGCTCTGTACCTGTTCCAAGAGCAAAGAAATCAGCACCATATGTTCCAGCTAAAGGAGACTCTCCTCGTGATCTATGCTCTCTGCAGAGCCCTGTGTGCCCATATTTAATCATGCTCCTTTTTTTGTCTGAAATACCTTGGCCACAGCTTTTTTCACCCTTTTGCTTTTTTTGTTCTTCCCTCAGCCTGCTTCTCAGGTCCTGCCATTTGGGGTTTCTATCACCAACCAACCATTCATTCTGATTTGTTAAGTAATGGCCTAAGCTGATTCCTGATTTGATTCTTCACTCATTAAGACTTTTCATTATGGGCAATTCTGAAATTTATGCTGATGCTTTGGAACGTTTACTCTTACAAAGGTTTAATGATTTGTTGAATCTCCTTAGTTTATCACATTATGTTAATTTTCTTTCTTGCAAAATGGGCCATACATTAGATTTGGGTGTGTTACTTAATCTTCATTGCAGTAATATACTGTTTTTTTTTTTTTTTCCCTCTTCTCATTCATTTCCTCATTAGGGCCTAACTGCAGGTTTCTCTCCCTTTCCCTGCTCCTCCTGTGGCCCTTACCAGCTCTGCAGGGCCCAGCTGTGCTGCAGGTTCTTGCCGCCGGCATGTGGGATTCTTGAAGTCCATGAAGCTCCAGGAAGCCGGATCTGTGGTGGCTGTCGCTGCCCCGGAGCATCCYGCACCGCTCCTCGCCTTCCCGCAGCCCTCCGGGATTCCTGCCTGGGGGCCCTTTCCCTTAATTCACCAGGGTCACTGCACTGTCAAGTACAAACTGGCTGCACTCTCAAGTACAAAATGGCTGTGTTGATATTGTAATTTTTTCATGAAATTTTGGATTCCCTTCTCTATATTTTGCAAACAAAAAAATATGACTGCATCGCTCTTTTCTGATGGTTTTTGCCAACCTTCCAATCTTTCCTTTTTGTTTCCACGGGCAACTTTATCCACTGATCTCATTATGATGAGATTAAAGTTATGATTCAGAAAAATACTTCTCTTCGATCCTTTACCCTTGTTTGCCTTGTTTAAAGTAGGCTGCATCAATTCGTAAGGCAAGCGATCCTTCTGCTGAATGTTTCTCTTCACTCAAGGTCACTTGCTAGAATATACCAGCAGTGACTTTCAGAATTAAGAAGGCCTGGGAAGTCTGGACAAGTGCAGTGAGTTTTAATCCAGTCTGTAGCACTCCTTTTATTTCACTGGCCRTTGAGGAGGTGATGGTGAAATAGCATTTGTGGTTGCTTCGTGTGTTTGATTTTATCAGCGAGTCTTAGCTCCAGATCTGATTGCTCRCTGGGAAAGCTCAGAAGTAGTTCCCTGCTGGACGAGTGAGTCTAATTTATCCCTAAGTCATAAGCAAGTTTTGGATAGGACTGGAGCTCTGGTGTGGTAAGTACTCCCTTGAAGTTGGCTGTCTTTCTGTAGGGTTTGGGAAATGGCTTCTCATGCCTGCAGTGCAGACCTACCCTAGAGCAGGAATTATTTGGGTGAAACCAGTGCCTGTGGGATGGATMCAAGCGCCTGTTACTTCATTTGAGGATTGCCATGAACTCACGAGTGGTAAAGAAAGTAAATCCAGGGCAGTAGGGATAAAATTATACAGTTTGACCCATTTTGCACCAATTCATAGAGTTTTAAATTTCTAAATTGGTAGTTTGTGGTCATGGAATTTCTCAACCTGATGTTTCCTTTTACCTGTTTATAAAATCCCTTTCCTTTGTGATCCAGGTGCCTGACATTCTTTTTCTGCTTACTGGGATTTTGCTCTGGCTTATGGAATTTTATTCATCTGTCTTCTGCTRTTATTTAGCTAATGCCATTTGTGTGAGGATTTACTATTGTAAACTGCAGAATGCCATTTGTGGTCCCTTTTTATTTTGCATTTCCAGACTTCCCCCAGGTAACATTATTCATATGCATTGTTTGTGGTGTCATTGCTATGCAGAAATACTCAAATATATTCTACAGCCTTCACAAATCTTGAAAAGCAGTCGATGTTTTTCATAATTATCTAAGGGATGCTTAGTAATAGATGGCTTCAAATTCCTTTATACCTACTGGGTAAAGTACAGTCAAGCTGTTACTGAATTTCTGGGTTTTCGAGAGTATTTAGGGTAAGAATGACAGCTTTTTCCACTTTTTTTTTTTTAAAAACTATTAATACTATGCTTGTTACTAATGCTGTCTTCAGGTAGTATGGACTTTTTAACCTGGTCTTACATCTCAGCCTGCAAGAGCCTTGTTTATATTTTTGTATAATCTTTTTTAATAAGAAAATTCTTCTACTTTATATGTGTGTTCATATATATAAACGTACACACATATATATATATATGAATTTATATGTTTGTGTATATATTTTTGTGTGTGTGTTTATACATACACACACACACACATATATATAAAGCAGAAAAATTTATATATGAATGAATTCCCTAGGAAATGCCTGAGTTCTTATGTGCTTGGTGTAGTCTGTTCATCACTACTATGGTTTAGTGCTAGGCTATTTCCAGGTTGTTTCTCCTTTATTACTACTTCTCAGAGGAATGGAGATCCACAAAGAATAGGAGAAATTAAACAAGCTTTTTATTAACAAAGCTTTTCAAGTGCAGAATCTACAGCAGTTCAGCATACAGAGCTGGAGAGGAGAAATGGTGTCCTGCAGACATCTCCCATGCCTCTTTTAAAGAACCAATGTCTTCAGCAAGCTCCTGAAAAATCATCTGCAAAACAGCAGAAATTTGGAGACAACATTCGGAGGTTTCCRAGAACAGGTGAGACAAGAGCTTGCCTGTGGTAGTTTAAGTCAAATGCATCCTGCCTTCCAGAAGCAGCTGGGTTAGGTGACCTCAGAATGTCATTTCTAGCATGATCTCCTGAGTTCCTACGGCGGTGTTTGAGTATGAAACAGGCTTTCAGGATCAGGAGGGATTATCCTTGCATTTCCTGTCAGTTAGAGGTTCTGTAGTTTCACGATAGGAGAGTGCTTAATCCAAAACTCAGCTCTATCTTTTGCTCCATAGTTTATGAAATGTGCTGTTCCACCTGTATGAGCACCATGGAAGGCTTTCCAGACTACTCAGAACAGCATCTAGGAGTCTCTCAAATTAGCTAGCCCCTTACGTTTTAATTATTTTTACTGATCTRCCAGGTAATTGCATTCATGGTTGAAGTGTGTATAAGGACAGTGAATGATTTATACTATCAGAGTAATAGCATTGAAACATTAGCAAGGATAATGTATGATGCTGTAGGTCACTTTCCTTTTTTTGTTATGAGAGTTAAAATAAGTAAGGGAGAATCTAATACGCCTGTCTGGCAAACCCGCCTTCACCGTGTCTGTACCTTTCCTTGCAACCATTCAAGGATACATTTCTAAGTCTTATTTTAGGYTCTTCATTTAATAATTTGTTGTTAGCCTCAAAAACATGGGAAAAACTTCAACTGCCTGCCTTACCATTGCCTTTCTGTCTCCTTCTCTTCCCTGGGAGGTCAAAGCTCTCCATGTTTCCATTAAAAAGAACATTTAAGTACAGAGGAAAGAGGATCTTCTGTTTATTTTAAAGACGCAGCTTTCTTTAGAAAGCTAACCCAAAAGCATTTGGCAAGGGGAAGGGCTGATGAGATGTGCCCGTTCTTTAATGAGGAATACCTGAGAACAGAAAGGGAGGGCCGGATAATTACATAAAATCACTAATAGGTGTCTAAACTRCATGTACTGCCAGAGAGAACTTCAAGCCAATTTTCCCAGTTTTGAAAGGATGAATGTCCTTGTCTGTCCATGTCTCTCTTCTCATGTGTGAAACAGAAATAATAATATTTCCTTCCCAATATGGTGTTGCAAATCCCAATTAACTGCTTTGATTGTATCAGCACTTGTGTTCTGTTCTGCTGGTCTGGTTCCAGTGTAAAATCGACACTTCTGCAAGTACAGATTTGGACTCCATGGTGTTATGAGACTCCTAATAGCCATAAGTCAAATCGTAGTTAATCTCGCTTAGGGATTTACACTTAGAAAAYGTGACTTCTTTGTGTGTGTTACCAGATCTAAAGCCGCTGTTGTCCACAGCCTAAGATGGGAGAAATGTGAGATTAAACACCTGCTAAATTATTGTTGATTAACAAGCACAAACTCTGTTGTGCTGACAAAGCATTACAGTAGCCTAGAACTGAAAATGATTTATAGATGGACAAAAAAGGCTTTTGTGGGTTAATGTGAGGGAGTCTTATGCTGCCCTTTTTAAGCCAGACCCAGTAAGTCTGCAGTAAGGAGTGTTGTTATGAGTCTAGTACTATAAAATATGTCTTTTTGATTCATGGCACATATTCAATGTTTTGTTCATATATTTCTCCAACTACTTTGGCTTAAATCATTATTATCTGCATGGAACATGTCCCACAAACCAGAACACAATGGATGTTAAATATTGACTTTTCAATAAGAAAGGCATATTCATTATCCAGTTAGAATTACACTATCTTAATGTACATAAGGAAACAGAATCTTAATGCTAGAGAATTCCTCTTGAAAAGTTAGTTTTGTGCATCAGGAAGGTCAGTACTGCTCTGCTGACTCTACTTGCTGTTAATTCTCCTGCTGTCAGTTACCTGTAGTTAGTTAGATACCCCTTTGTATTATGGCTTAAATAACTTTATAATCTAATTTAAAATTGTTGTACACAACAAACTGTTCTAAAAACCACTATTACAGGTTTTGAGAGCTGGCATTTACATTTTCTAATTTTTTGCTACCAGGTGAAGTCATCAAATAGAAAGTAAAAGCTGGCCTAGAAAAGGGCTTTTCCTCCTCTTTATTTACGAGTTCAGAAAGTATATGGAACATGTATTACTTCAGTACTGACAGTGCTGATTTGTATTTCTTCCTTTTTAAGGGAAATTTGAATATAGGACAATTTCAAACCTTTTTGGTCTATTTCTTTATTAAATTCCCACTGGGCAAATCAGCCAGGAGAGCAGAGGAGCCCCTGAGCCGGTGTTAGGACTCCTCACATCCCGAGCTGTCTGAAGCCCAAAGTAGGACACCTGCCCCAGACCTCCTTTACGGCAGCGGAACTGCTCTGGTGGCCTGAGGCGCGTGAGGCGGCGCGCGCGGCCGCCGTCCCGCGCGCCCTGCGGCCCCTCGCGCGGCCGCCTCGGCTCCCGCCGCTCCGCGGCGCGGGCTCACTSTGCAGCAGTCCCTGTGTGCGGCGCACGGCGAACTCCGGGGTCACCTCTGTATAGCGGTCTCAGTTCTATATATTCCGAGGCAAATGTGGAYGTGTTTCAGTTTAGCTTCAGTTATGGTTCATCTTTAACTCTGTTGATGTTTTGTTTCAACATCATGGGTCACATTTAGTCCCCATTGGAGAAAGATACAGTGATTGAGACTGGTTTTGGCTTGGGCTTGATTTGATTCTCAGGCTCACGTAGATCTGCTCTAGCTCACAAGCATTTGTGCCCATCCTTCTTTCTTGCAACTAATAAATATTCATGGAATTATGTCCCGTGCTGCTGGCTAGGGCATTTACCTGGAATATTGCCCCCGTTCTGCCTAATCCAGAGGAGAGACATAGTCTGGGCCTCATCTGAGTGTCCTGGCCACTGAACAATTGACTACTTGGAAGTTTCCTGCTTCCAGAACAGATGGTCCACACACAACTTTAGAAACCTTTCAAATGAAAAAATAACCTTGACCATGTTTAACCTTCAGCCACAAGAGTCACTTGATATTCGGAACCCCCTCTACCATTGCAGACCGCTGAGAGGAGGACAAGTGTGTCACGCATCATGAGAATAATTGGTTCCCTTGAATCCCTCCAGAAGCACATTCCTTAAGATCATTATTTCTACCCTATTTTAAGTGGGCCTGAGGCTGTGACCTTCTGTTGAGAATCCTTTCTGGGAGAAATTAGCAACTGAAAAATCTAGGTTTGATTAAAAGATAYAGAGCTGAGTCACTTCAGCAAGCTGATAACGCTCGCGTTTTGCAGGCTCCTTTGGCATCCTATGGGCAGCAGTCGAGTTGGTGGGGGCAAAGAGTGAAAAACCCCTTGGGAAGATGAGCTTTTTAGTTATGTGAACCAGCAGTTACATTTCTGATGCTTTAGATACCAGTTTTCCAGAAAGTTTTTATTTTTACAGCTTTTCACTYTACGTAGCCTCTTGCCAAGTTATAAAACCTAAGGTATTGCAATATTTAGCCTATTCATGTCTATGCACAGGGCTTACATCTGCAGTATCCAGTATGAAGGTGGCTTTGCCTGTCTCCTATTTAAGCAGACACCTGAAGATCCCGGCAATAAGGGAGTATTAGGAGAATCAGTCACTGTGTAGCTGCTTGAGAAGTGGTAACGTTTCTCTCCTACATCCAGGCATCCTTAAATGCTGATTATTCCTGACTGCCAGCGTGGCCTTTTGTAGCCACAGGTATCGGATATAATTGAGAACATCCATCAGGGATCTCTGAATTCTGCCACAGCACTAAGCCACTCAGATCCATATTAACCCTGGTAGAAAAGAAAAAAAGTGATGGAGCAGTTTTCCACTGGAAAACGCAGTTTTAATTTAATCAAAACCTTTCAGAGGAATTTATTTGCTTTTTTTTTTCTTTTGATAGTGCAATTTGAACTTAAAAAGGAGGCAAACCATTTCATTCTGACTTCATGTAGTAGCACATATAATCAATTAAAAGTAAGAATAAAATGGTATTGAAATTAAATGAAAGATATTACTGAGATGAACAATTTYGCCAACATTATTTGATGTTTTTCTAAAACATTCCTTCAGGAATTTTAATTCGTAGGAAGATCCATATGGATTATAATATGGACAYGTTAACCAGCATATAGAGGGAGACTTTGCTAGCATACGCTATTCTGATCAAATGCAACATCTCACAGCAGCAGAGCAGGGGCTTTCAGTTCAAGAATGGAGTCGGGCAGAAGAGGCAAACTCTATTCTACAGAAATCACTACATCTCAATAATAGTTAAGGTCAGGTCTATAAAAGTCCATCCAATCCAAACCTTGCAAAAACGTATCGGTCACGGCCGTAAATGTTCCTTTGTAAATAAAGCTAAAATAAAATTGGTGCGTTCACCACATAGACTTTCAGTTTTAAAAACTGGGTAATAATTCTGATGTCTCTTATGTCTTTATTTTTAAGCTAGCACTTCTAAGTCTATGGAGGTGYTAATCCACCTGATTTAACTCATGGAAATTTAGGTCCTTTTGTTCTTTGGCTGCAATTGCATCACTAGCCACTTTTTAGGAAATGCCCTTGCATTAAAAGCTGTGATACACAGCAAATAAATCAAGAGAGCAATAGGCAAAGTTCCTGCATTATGCTGTTCTTGATTGCTGAGAGGAAGGGGGCGAGTTTCAATTTCAGCAGTAGCAAGATATGCTAGAAATAAATTTTAAATAATACTGTGGTCAGCAGCAGTGCTGAAAAGCCCTAAAARGTGAATGTCACCTACACCAAAAAGCACCATTAAAAAAACAATAATTCGCATTTGTGAATATCACAAATGCAAGCAGCAAGGAAAGGAGTGGCTTAAGATAAGCACATCCCTCCAAATCTTCAAGATTCGAGGAGTTTAAAGGTCAGGAAAAGATTTATGTGATCTGCTTGTATTAGTACTGATATTTCTCTGTAAGTGCTTGGGTGCTATTGCTAAAATAAACTTTGAGAAGCTGTGAGCTCTCTGCTTCCCACCAGTCACGGAGCTCCAAATGGAATTACAGCACATTTTAGTTCAGGTCGGATTATATATGGAACTGTGTAGCCCAGGTTATTTCTGCCTTCCATAGACACTCACATCCGAATAGCTGGAAAGGAGACATTTCCAGGAAAAAAAAAAAAAAAAAAAAAGCTGCATTTCAGTCCCTGTAAAGCAGCAGACTTCTTATTCAAAGTTGCTGAAACTTTAATGTAGTCTTGATTGTGTCAAGGTATCTTTTATTTGTGAATATTCCAACATTCAGCCTTTGGTGTTACCTTTGAGCAAAGCCTTATCAGTTCCTGAAAATAGCTGCAGAGATTGTATTTTTTCTATTGTATTAGCCCTGCTTGAAAAGAACCTAATTGACCTACTGTAATAATAGGTTTGACTTGAAAGTTTGATCGCAACTTACAAGGATTTGCATCTCTTGGTTCTGTCTTTTGAACACTTAATCAAGGTACATTTTTCAGCCTCTAAAAAGCTTTTAGCTCATGTGTGTCTGTGTGGACAGTCCTAATGCACCCTGTCATTTTATTCAGTAGGCTCCATAGCTATGAAATGTGATTCCTTCATGTTTTACAATCTCAAAATGCCTCTTATTTTTAGGTCAAAATGAAAAATCCATTTGTCTTATTTAGCTTTTTAAATATTTATTTTATAGTATTTTGTATTCTTTGTGCTTTTGTCCTGAGGCATTTGTACAAAACATGCTTTAAAACGTGCACGTCATTGATTTAATTTTGAGGCTCCCTCTTAAACGACAGGGAAGTGATGGAGCTGTATTAGAGAAATGAAATATTTGCCTTGCAAAGGAGAAGGGTGATTTGAAAAGCAGAACATGATGAGACTTCACAAAGGACGGGCAAGATTCTTATCTGGAGCTCGGCCAGCTCTGCCAGGGCTGAATCTCATCCGATATTTTTCTCTGTTCTGTAACCTGAGTGAGCTGTAAAAAGTCAGACCAACAGCATTTTATGGCCCTTACATCTGACTGCGTAACTGGAGAAATATGGTGATTTATACGACCAGGATGCAGRAACAGATTTTCTATTTGCAGTTCTYCCTTACTTCCGCTCTCTGGGCCAGGGTAATCCAACACATCAGGTCAAAGGAYGGAAAACTTCCCTTCCAGAGGAAGACGCTGACGGAGCTTTTGAAGGCCATTTTGGCCGCTTGTGCTCGGGTTCCTGCTCACACAAGCAGGTCTGGTTTGGGAATTGGAGCTGAACTCTGCAGCCACGGGCCAGAGCCGGGYGGCCTCACTCCATTTTTGTGCAGTCAAAATTCGCACTTCAGTTAACGGGCATTGTGTGCGAGCAGCGACTGAGCAAGAAGGAGGACGGCAGGATCTGGAGCTCTCCCAGGCGCCTTCCTGCCCTCTCCGTTACAAGTTGGGTGTTGTGAAGCAGCCAGCGGTGCCAAGAGGGTTGGCAAGTGAGCAAGACTGAAATAATAGAATTAAAGGGGGGAAGGACTTTTTGCGAATAAAATTGCGTGTAYTGGCATTTCTAGTATGTGGCAGAGATCCCGCGCATTTTACTCCCGAGTAACAAAGCACAGAGCTGTGTGTGTCACCATGGAAATGTAAATGGGGCTCCTGTGACAAGCGGAGAAATGTGCGCTGCTCCTTTATGCCCAGCTGAGCCGCTTGTAGCGGGCTGCGAGGGAGGAAGGGGCTGCCTGTAACGGAAGGGATATGAGCAAGGGAYTGTACTGCCTCATTCTTAGTTCTCTGTCACATTTTTAATGGGAATTTGCAAAATGCAGGACAAAACAAAGTGATTGTTTTTGCTGTTTGGTAATTCATTCATCAGTCTTTATAGCAAGCAGTGTAAAATGATGGTGATCAAGGATAAAGGAAAGGGTCTGGGGCAAAAATCACGGCCGTGAATGCGGTGCTGCTTGTACCGGGCTCCCCCTGCCCAGTTCCTGGAGTGGGAGCAGCGGGAAGGGTGTATGGACATTTCAGGAAGGAATGGACTGCTGGGTTACAATATTAGGAAGTTAATTGGAGGGATTGTTTGTTTAGTTGTTGTAATCAATGGCTTTTGAGTGATTTCTGCTCCAATTCTGACTGCATTGCTTTTTCCTTTCTTGGGGCTTGCTTATGCGTTGAATACAGGGAGAAAACGATGGACAGCAACCTCTGTCGAGAGCTCAAGAATTTGTGACTTTCTAATACTCTGTAGAAACTGCTTAGATTTCACTTCTTTTGGGACAAAGAGCTAGGTAAATAGCATCAAGTATTTTCTGTGTTGCTGCTCTAACGTCAGTGTGTGTTTTCCATGTGTTTGATCCCAGCAAATATTGCCATGTTCTGCTGCCTCGGTGATGGTGAGAGGTGAGTGTCCAGCCTGCGTGTTTGTGTATTTGAACTGGAAGTGTTTGGGGAGAAAAGCAAGGGAGAAGAGTTGCCAGGTCGGTTGCTGTAGAGTTAAAGCACAAAGACAGTAAAAACAGAAAAAGATTTAAGTCCAAAGGCTGCATTTACCCTTCTTACCCCATGGAGTTATGTTTTACGATTGTCATAAGATGAAATAACTTTAAATTCTCCACCAAGCCAATAAACTTTACAGTATCCTATTTTCCCTTTAGAAACAAGGCCTTGGACAAGGTTTTTGCAGCACAGAAAAGAAAAGCTTTAGGTTATCTGTTATTCACTTAATCTTGCTTATTTTCTTTCTAACAGAAGCAGCCCAGTAGCTTCTTCAAGCCATCTTCCTGATTTATCTAAATYCATTCAGGAAGCAGCAACAAGGCTCCTCCCAGCTCATGTTTCGAATATCAAATCTTAAATTTTCCCCGGGATGTTTCTTATCAAGATAGAGGGTGCCTTTCATAACTTGCAGAAGTGATTTCTTGAGTAAAGCCAATTGAAATTCCACAAACTAATGGAAATCATGTGAAGGTTTTCTAGTAACAGAAAAAGGTAGTAAAGTAGTAACTGCCTCTCAACTATAACCATAAAGACTGCCTAGTCGCTTAACTGGCTTATTAAAATGTGCTTAGGAGTGAGCATTGCTATACTCTTTATACTTTATGAATTAGGTCTTTTTTTTTTTTTTTTTTTTTTTAATTTGGAAGAAACTTACATTTAAGATTCAGGAAAATACAGTAGATTCAAGCATCGTGATAATAACATAATTTGTGAAGATTTTTTCCCCCATACAGACTGAGCTAAGGTGGGGCTCTTTGTTTCTTGGGTACTAAAATGCAACTAATTTTGATATGAGATACAGCGAGCGATTGTTACCAGACTGCAACACTTCGCAGTGGCTGGGGACAGCGAGTACCCTGCTGGCAGCATGGGTTGTTTTAGGGAAATAGAACATAGTATGGTCAGTGAGAAGTGCTGGGAAAAGAGCCACAGCAGCTGGTGTCATCCTATTTCACACAGAATTTATTTCTTTTAATAGCTGGCTCTCTACAGCTAGGRTAACAGTCCTTCAGGATAACTTCAAGGTAGTTGTTCCCCAGGTGCCTTCTGATGGATGCGGTGCTACTGCCTGGTCAGCGTAGCTCGGAACCCAGATTTTGTCTTGGGTCCTTTCACGTAGCAGGTTTTGGTAAGGTTGATGTGAGGACAGGTTGCAGCATCCCCTTCCCCCTGCACCGCTGTCCTGATGTGCTTCCTGCTCCCTGATGCTCTCCTACGGCCTTGCCTTGGCAGAGAAGGTGACCAAGGTTGTTCTGTTACCTCCCCATGCGGCACTTAGCTCTGTGGGACCCAATGTCCCATACCTCCTTCTTGTCTGACTTCAGTAGCTTTATTGCTCCTTGGTGCAAAGTTGAGCTTGATGCTTGAGCTTAATGCTTGGGAAACGTCTCTCAATAATCCATCATTTTGCTGCTCTGCTTCATGCCCTGTGTTTTGGGGGGATTTCCTTGGGGGCACCCTGGTGTATGGTGTGAGGAAGAAGAGGGATACTAGTATGGCATTGAGCTAACAAGTGGCTTCCTTCATGACATCCAGTGGTGCTAGGAGAGGAGATTTCACTGCTGGCTGCGAGCAGCACCATGACCACCATCGTGTGAATGGCGCTCGGAACAGCTACCGTCCAGGCTGCAACTTCTTAGGGATGAAGATGCTGCAGGGATGTGGCTATAGCAGAAAAAAYGAAGAGCAGGTAAATGCATTTGAAGAGATGCATTTGCAGGCCGTTATCTGAAGCAGTTATAATCAGCTTTTAGAGTAAGTACACCCCAGTTATCCTTGCATCCCAAGGGAGCTGCTTTGCCTTGCAGAATGCATGCCAAAGTAAAGCAAGCTCTTCGTCTCAAGTTCTCTTTTATGACACCTACAGTTCAGCATAAAGCACACTACAAAATTAATAGCATTCTGCAGTAATTGTTCTGAGCCCGAGGGGTTCAAGCAACCTGGAATGCATATATAACACCTTAAAATCYCCATGCTTTTTGAAATGTCTCTGTAGCCTCATTTGGGCTACTTACCTCATARAACTTCATCTTCACTCAAGCTGAGTGAATTGGTGAAAGTGAGAGCCAGTTTTACGGTTGCTTTTCCTTTTTCCACGGCTGCAGTAAACATTGGCCTTGCAGGCTAGTTGCATTTTTCACCCATCTCCCCTCGGAAGAGGAAGATGAGGAGAGAGGGCCGTGAACAGGGACCAGGCTCAGGAGCAGCTCAGGAGGGCCGTGTAGGCAGCAAGGATGCCTGGTGCTTTGGGGATTTGTTACTGCAAGGGCATAAAACTTCATAGCATTAGGTTTATGGCACTTTTATGCTATATTGACTTAAGAAGGAGAGGATTAAAAGACAACAGGCAGAAAGAACTTTAGCTTCCAATTCTTCCCAAAATGGTAATGAAGAACCAGATCCAGAGAAATGAGATTTAAATCCCTCCCTGTACAGGTTATAAGATAATGCAGTTCATTATATTTAATAATAGATATTCTGTTCTATAGATTTTCACATATGGATTGATGAGACCCGTAAATCTGCTGTGCTGTACSGTGTCTGAGTGTTGAGAAATGCCTCCTGTGGGGCAGTCCCAGGCTGCTGGAGCTGCAAGGGGTCCCGGGTGGCCGGCCCCTCCCCAGGCCGCTTCCCGTGCGGGTGGCAGTCGGACGGGGTCTCCTCCTTCAGGCTGCTGCTGGTGGCTCAGGGTAAGGTTGGCGTTTCCTGTGGTGAGGAGCAGTTTTAGCTCTGTTGCTTTTATCTTCAGCTGGTTTTTGCCAGAGCTCTTCTGCCTTGGCTCACTGCTAAGGTCAGGTCTTGAGAGAGTGGATTTCATTTAAGTCTGCTGAATCTCGTAGGTGCCTTCACTCTTTGGCAAGGGCTTGTTGTTTAGTTCACCAAAGAGATAAATCTAATCAAGGGCCTTTAGCACACAGAGGTACCATAAAAACACGGATTTTGAAGAGGATGTGATGCTGGTTACACGGGTCTGTGTGGGGTCTGAAAAGGACTTGGGCAGCCTGACAGCCTTTGAGGAGAGACAGGACAGCAAGGCCGTATGAGTCCATGAGTGCTGTGGATACCCAGGTGCAGTTTTAGGGTGCAATGTAGTGAGAGAATCATCAGAAATAGCCTAGGAAAGTGTGTGCTGGACCCTTAGGACAAAGAAGTGTTAACTGATGTTACACCTGTTGCAGGAGAGCCACTTGTTGAGATAACAGATGCCAAAAGTAGGACTTGGATTCAAAGGATTTTAAGGATAACAAAGATCCATCCTAAGCTGATGTGAACTAAACATATAGTTTCAACATAATTCTTCAAATTTTGGAGTCCCATAGCAAAAACATGGAATTCATCCTTGCTGGGTTTCAGTTGCCAGATTCACCAGTGCTTGGGTCATATGCAGGCTTCCCTAGCACCTATTTGAATGTGGGGAGCTCTGCAGAGCCTGCGTGGGCAGCACGTGCCGGCCTCYGCGGGCAGTCTCATGTCACAAACTTTGGCTGTGAATTTGCTCTCTGTACAAAGAAACACAGCGTGTTCAAGGCTGTCAGTCAGGCACCATTCACAGGGAAAGACTTCATTTCAGGAAAGAAAAAAGGAACCTGTGCAGAAGGATGGGTTTGGAGAGATGAGAAGAGCAGCCAGTTCTGTGCATTGTCTGGCAGCAAAGGATGGAATGAATGAATGAATGAACGAACGAATGGCTTGGCTTTCTGTTAATTGTGGGGAAGGCAGCGCTGTGACATGTGTCTTAGCAAGTCTTTTTTGGAATGAATTCCAGTAATGATGGAATTCAAAACAAAGAGCAAGATCATTTGCTATATTTGAAAACACCTTTTTTTATTATTTTTTAAGCTCAATTCTCCTCTGTGCAGTGTAGGAAGGGGCACTGTGGAAATTAGAGAGGTGGAAGAACTTCAGCTAGCTCAATAACCTAGTATGGTATCAAAATAGGAAAGGTGCCTGCATTGTTTTTGATAACAGGGCTCCCAAGGACCTCTAAATCTCACAGCAGCAAACAGTATCAAATGTATAAGCTGGTTCCAGTACGTAGACAGAGACAGTGCAGATATATGCAATATGTGAGGGTCCAGAAGAGTGACATCCAGGAGAAAAACTATGGAGCTGATTTCTTTGGGGGGGGGGGAGGAAGGCCTTTTTTCTAACTTTACAAAGTTTGTTTTTTGCCATAAACTGGGGAGCTATATTTACAGGAGACCTGCTGTTTTTGCTGTACTTAGTATTATCATTAATATGTACTAGGATATCAGTTATAGATATGAATTAATGTTGCTGCTAAAACTAGATCAAAAAGAAGCTATTTTGCAATGAATAATGTTCTATCTGATATTTTCTGTAAGCTTAAAAAAGACCATTGGGTGAAGTAAAGATATAAATTTTCAAAATATCTTGTTCCTTAAAAAATGGCACACAAGCAATTTTCTCTTTGGTCTGTTTGCCTAATGGGAATGCCCTAGGTATAATCAGTGCCCATCAGCAGGAAAACCCACAGTACAGAGCACAAGGCTCATTTCCCAACTAACTCTTTTTTGGTATTGAAAACATAAAGTGTTTACAAGATTTGCAGGTGTAGCCACATCTGTGAATGACAAGCTAGCCTACGTTAGGAAGGCTGGAAAATTCTCTGTGAGGTAGGCAGCTAGAGAGCTTTTCAAAGAATAATTTTATGAACAGGTTCCAGTTCACAGAATCTTTTTTTCTCCATATGCTTGCACATCTGGAATAAGAAGAATCTTCCCATATGCATACATATGTAGATAGACAGAACGCCAGTACTGACTTCTACCTACCAGAAGTTGGTATCTCATTTTTTCCAATTTGAATGCCCTAGGGATACACTGTAGCTGGGAGCAGACAGATACCTAAAAGTATTGTAGAGAAGAGTTGAACAAATGCTTCAGAATAGTGAAACAAGGAAGAGAGAGGTAAGAACSAACTGGGAAGAGCTGCACTGTTCACATGAAGCCAAGGTAAGAGACATTGCATTGGGAGCATCTTGTTCTGCCAGTGAGAAATAATAAGGTCTAATTTATGTTGGTGTGCATTTGGGGTAATTTTATGGTAAACTCTGTACCTTTAACCAGAATCTTTATTTATTTACTTTTATTTTTAACTAACCTTCTGGTCTAAAATGGCTAGTGGACTGTTTCATTAAAAAAAAAAAAAATCAGTAATAAAAAATACAGCACAGTTATACTAGTTGCCAGAAAAGTCTATTACCATTCTTTTGTGCCACAAGTGCATAGCACTGCTCTTCACAAGATGTTCTTACCTGATAAAAGATTCTACAACTAAATTCATTCATAAAATGAAGATAAAGTAATTTTCTTGTATCTCTCCTTTTWTTCTGGAAGATGGATCATGACAGCACTAATGAAGGCTAAGTAGAGAGGGGAAAGCTTTGTAGAATAACTGGGGGGATTCTCAGATAGGTGTATCTTACAGCAAAAGCACTGTAGCACCTACCACGTCATGTGTCATGTCAAGGCAGAAAAGCCTTTCTTCATTTCCCCAGGCATTTCAGATATAATTGCTCTAAATGCAATGGGTGAGGAATCATCTGAGTCAAGTGTTCCAACTCATCTTTTTCTTTCCCTCTGTTTCATTACCTGTGGCTGTTTTTTCCACATCAATCAGTACAATTGTTTTGAAGACTATTCAAATACTGAAACYAAAGGCATACAACAGTTTGCCTAAGAGATGCAGCATTACAGGTCAGGAGGCTCTACATGGACAGGAGAGTGGGCAAGGAGCCTTCCCCTGCCAGACTCGTGGTCCAGGCTCTAGCTGCGTCCTTCTGTGTTAAGTTCAAGGCTGTACTAGGATTCCATTGGCAGGCAAAGTTAAGGAGAAAAAAACTTTGTATTACCTCTGTACMCAGTGGTGGACTTGTCCTAGCATGGGGCTGGGAAGACACGTACCGAATTGGCCATTTTATGAGGGTAATTTCTGTACTGTGTGCTAAGACTCCATCTTGAGGTAGTATCTTCACCTGCAAAATGGTATGAGGGCTGGCTAGTTCTGTTATTCATGAGATTTTAATTGAATTAAAGAAAAACAAATGGTCTTTTGGCCCAAACCTGGACTGTTTTAGCAGTGGACCCAAATGGTGTTCTGAATCAGAGGCTGATTCATTTCTGTTCTTTCTCATTTGGAAGGAAAGTTTGCAATGTCCCCACTGATATAGCCTACAAGTAGCAGACACCGTACAAGTATCACCCATTAGATCCATTTTGTCCATGGACAAAACCTGGCAAAAATAGCAATCCAGCAAGTCAAAATCACAGATGTCCTAACAAAATCCTTCTCACCTGGATGCCAGGCAAGATCATCCCATTAGAAGGCAACATACCACAATAAGATCATGTAGTACTCATAGCCAACACACAATTCAAGAAGGATCATATTAAAAATAAGAAAGATGTTTGTGGCAGAAAGTAGAAATGTAGCAGAATATAGAAATGAAAACCATGTAGCACTAGAACAAAAGTGTGAGTTTTAAACTCAAATGCTAACATCCATATGTTAGCTGTGAGAGCTGGAGCTACCCCAAGTGTAAAATCAGACACCCTCAAAAACAAATGTCTATAAAAGATTGTGATCCTGGATAAAAATACCTATAACTGACATGGAGAGATGAGAAATCAAAATCCCCAGACAGCTGCTTATCCCATGGGGATGAGGAGGCTGGGTTGCCCGTGTGGAGCACGTACGTTGGGTGTTGGTGCCCGGAGCTGCAGAGCTGTGGGGCGCAAGGGGGCTGGTGTGAGGGGGGCAGCCTGGCCAAGGAGAGCCTTGGAGAGCCCCCTCAGCCAGCAGGACACATCAGCACAGAGGTCATAACGCTGTGGAGCAGCAGCAAACGACAGAGTGAAGGGAAGGAGACCGGCTTTTGAGCTAGTCAGTGGTGTTGGCGAGCAGTTGTTAAGCCAAATAATGGTATAACTAAAGGTCACCATGCTCTTAGTTCAAATGAGCCCATCTTTTTTTTTTTTTTTTTTTAATTCATGTGAGCACACTCTTTTACTAAAACTTTGAGTTCTATAGCTCTGTCAGCTAGTCAACAGTATCTAATTAAACATCTGCATCATTTGACTAATTACTTTTGTACAGAAAACAGAGCTAGCAGGTCGGCATCTTGGGTTCATGGTTTAGCAGTCTATTTACTGCATGTGCTGTGAAATGCATCCTCCTCATGGCTCTGAGGGACCAAGCAATCCATACCAAAAATAAGAGACCCGGTAGTCTCCTTTCCTGCTTGAAAGTCAGCAGRACAGGGCACTGTGGCTGCCCCGCAGCCCTTGCACTGGGTGCACTTGGGATCACYGGTCCCAGATCCCTCAAGGGAAGGATGCCAAACTCTAGGGCACTGGCTGAGCTTGGATGTGCTCCAGCCCTGTAATCCAGTAGATTCCCAATTTCTCCATTAGAGGTCCGTAAAGGCACCAGTGGCAGACTGTTRTTTTTAGAAGCTGTGCCGTTCTGCTTTGGAAGAATTTATTCTGTGCAGTAAATAAATAAATAAACCCAACAAACTTCTTTTTCAAAACTCCGCAGAACTGCRCAGCGCCTGCTGGCACTGCTGAATTCAGAGTGCTGCATATTGAATTATTTCTGCTCTCCTGTATTTTGCTTCCCTTTCAAAAGCTTTTCTACTGCAATTTGTAAAACATCTTGTGGGCAATTCCTCTGCTTGCAGGCCTGCCTGTCACATTGCTTTTCCTTCACAAACAGCGAAAGGAAATAGAGTCTGACTCTCGGGGATGATATAGGTTCTTTTGTTGCTATTACATATGGACAGACTTGTGTTGGAAAATGGGTACCACCTGTTTTCTTCACAAAATAGGAAAAGCAGTTTTCTTCCTTGTTATAAAATACGTGAAACATCTCATTAATTTTGCTCATATCCTCTGATTTGCATAATAAATCCTCCTAGGACCACATGCTGAAATCCTAGGCAAATTCTCGCTAATCTATTAAGACTTTGCATGTGTTTAATAGCAACACCTGATGWCTTGGCTGGTTGTAGGAGGGGCAGAGGGTTCAGCTGCAGATTCAGCGTCTGACCGTGACTCCAAGGAACCCCGCGCAGTTCTCGCCCTCGCTGTCCGAGTGCCACCGTGGCGGCGTTTTGGCACAGCGTGTGTTCGCTCAGACGGAGCCTTCCCGGGCTTCTCTTCTCCCAAACCTGGCTTGCTTGGCTCTGCCAAGCTGGAGCCGTTGTCGTGTTGCTCGCCCTRCGTTTCCCTGTCAGGTTGGGCTCTGACCAGCTCCGCACAGACACTCAGGGCTTGCACGTGTGGCACCAAAGAAGTTGGGACTTATAATTACAATGAAATTCAGACCTTTTAAAACTACTGTTCTAGCCCAAGTCCTTGGCTTTTCCTTAAGCCCCATTAGGCAGGCAGCGCTTCGGCAGGTGCGTTCGCTTGCCCAGCATCTTGTCATTTAGATAATAAAATACACAGGCTCGAAACTGCCTGGAGGAGGTTTGAAATAAATCTCGGCACATTTATAAATTCAGATGAATGTGTAATTGTTAAAGTCCTGCATGTTTATGTGATAAATAGTTGTCATTTACTCCCCTCATTTTTTATTCYGGTGACAAAAATCTTGTTGCCAAACATCTAAGTAACAGAAAGAATTGCAAAGCACAGCAGAATACCGTTGATTTTTTTCTTTTAATATTGAATATGGAATAAATTTTTATAGCTTTGCTAAGAGCTTTTCTCCATGGACTATTTAAGGGAGAAAYGAACTCTTAATTGTGTAAAACATGGGGTTTAATTACTGTGTTTGGCCGTGGGTGTGCTGGCAACGCGGGTCTGAGGAGCGCTGGGCAGACAGCGCTGCCTGAGGGAGCCSTGAGGCACTGGTCGCTCCTCCGGGGCTCCTGAGGCGGCGGCAGCCTCTCCGGAATGGTGATGGCCTCTCCGGGATGGTGAGGGGTTCTTCGGAATGGTGACAGCCTCTCTGGACTGTCGCTGCTCCCGAGGGAGCCAGTGGGGCCTGGCACCCTGACAGGCCGCTCGCAACCCCGTGACGAGAGGCAGAGTCGTTACGTTTTGGTCACGAGGAGAGGAACAAACACAGGAGGAAAGCGGCGGGGTAGGCAAGGCCGAGCGCGGGGACGGGGAGCTTGCCCATTTGTGGTGAGCCTCTCTAGGTTCATTCATGGTGCTCTGTGTGGCTATTGAGTTGATCTCAACAAAATTAACTGCAGTAGAAGGTGGCTTTTAATTGAGTATCAGTAGGTTGGTTTTTTTTTTTTTTTTTTTTAACCCAAGGTATTCAAAAATTTTCAGATAAAGTGGGAAAAGAGCTGTCATTTTTAGAACAAGAAGCTATTTTTTTTTCCACAGAAAGTTACCATCTCCGATTAAAAGGTTTGTTAAAATAATGCAATATCATCTAGCAGTCAGCGTTTCCCATTTACTTGAGCTGTGAGTGGTGCGGTACTGTGGTGATGACAGGGAGTGAGTCGAATACCTCTTCAAAAATCTGCTTTGTGAAGAGGTGGTAGAAATAACTTGGTCTTTGGCAAGTGGCTGTTGTTTTCATCCAATGTTACCTCTTATTGGAGCTAAAAATGGTTGTGGATTTTAGCGTTTTCAGCTCTGACGACTAATTCTGTGAGTTCTCCAGCCTCGTACCCCCTCTCCCTTGGTGAGATGCTGCAAGTCCCACCATTTGCTGGAGTGAGTTGATGATATTCATGCTAATAATACCTGCCAAGAGGCTCCGCACAGATAATGGTTGTGGCCAACATCTTCTGAAGTAGTAAGAAAATGATGGAAGGGATGCTATCTGCGGCGTCTGAGCGCAAGGAAAGGTGTTAATATTCCGTGATACCTAGCTGTCCTAAATTAATTCCTRCAAGGTAACTGGTTAATTACATATTTCCAACTAAATACTTGTGTAATTTTAAAGGAGTATTTTTCCCAAGGTGGTCATAAATCGGAAAGATAGATTGCACCAGGCAATTACCATTTTGAGGAATAGATGTTGTCACCATTAAAAGTGGGTACTTAGGACGTATAATAGCAGTGTCACATTCGTCACAGCGTGTAAGAGACAGGATGCTTAAATGCAGTGAGAAGGCTATTAATGCAGAAAGGCTTTAAAACCGCCATCAGGTCTCCTGTAGTCAATACTGGTACTTTACATAAAAATTGCCTGCGCTGATGATAAGGTAACTTGCYGGAGCTGGAATCATTGGAGAACAATCAGATATAATAAATGATTGCCAGGTGCTGCCATTTCTAAAGCGGAGACACAAACTTAGGCTAATAGAGCTGAGACAAATCACRGCAACTTGCGGGGGTGACCCCTCGAGCCCTGTGGGATTCCTGGCGCTCCGGCAGGGTAAATGCTGCCTGATTTCGGGGGACAATCACAGGTGTGTTTTCAGCACATGCATAAACATCTAGCTACGTGCAGCAGGCACTGTCTATGCTGAAGAGCGGCACTATATATCAAGTTGCTCACTTTTGTTATTTAAAATGGCTATATTGGCGTGATAGAGACTCCTATAAAGTGCTATCAGAGCACGTGAGGAGATTTTTCTGACAGGCTGAGCAATTGCGGTTGTTGTTAACTTTGTTCACAGTTGAGAGTGTGCAGCGCAGCCAAAAATGAGGCCTAAATGCAGTTCAAATTCAATGCATCAGCAGAGTAGGCATTTTAAGTGAAGTATCATTTTGATTTTATAATACAAAATTATTATAAATGTTATATACTCTTGTGTTTAGCAAAATTCCCAGCAATCACGTGCAGCAGGGTGAAAATGTACCTTATTTYTTCAAAAAGAAAGGAAGCACCTGTTTGGGGACCAATTATGAACTTCACAGAACTATCAGCCCTAATTGCTAAATAGCTACAGGATTCTCATTTAAGCAAAATCAACCATACTTGAAAACTAAACTTAGAATGTAAATGATGCAATCATTCATAATTCATTCTGCCACGTACACAAAAGCAGAGCTACAGTAGGCTCTTTTTAATTTTTTTGTGCATACATTTAAAAATTGTTGAGGGACAGACCTTTTAAAGGTACTATTTCTTGCCACCATTTGAAAACTAATCTTAAACTCAGATGTATGAGCTTTAAAAACAGATTTAAAAAAAGAGTAGATTATGTTTTTTTGTTTGAGGAAAGCAATCTCTGTTTGCTTTTCAACAGAAATACTAGCTGCCCATGAAAGAATGTGGTTGTACTGCTGCTTGCAAGACTCAGACCTACTTGCAGCTGCTAAGTAAGTTAAATCTGGCAGTAGATTTTATACTGCCCRTACGTTAGTGGAATCAATGATCCAAGGGGTTCCAAGGATAATATCTCAGGCAAAATAACGGAGGGCGAGACCTCAAGATGTCAAATGTGGCTACAGCTCTCTTGGGGAATGAGAGAAGACTCTCAGCATCGGCCCTTGATTTGCAGCTCTCAGCCTCTTTGCAGGATAGAACAAGTGTGAAGATGAGTTGTCCAAGCGCAGGCTGCTGTTTGCTGCTCTTATCCCTGGAAACTCATTATAACCAGTGAATTCATGCTACGTGTCATTTTAATGTGGAATTGCTTTCTGCATTCAGATAAATACTACCCTATGCACACACAAATATTAACCCCACTGAAAATTGATTATTTAGTACAAAGCAGCGTTTCTGTGGTTTATAGTGTTATTTACTCATGATGTGCAAAGTTTAGCTTGGAGCTGAGTAGTTTAATGTCTACAGCATTTCTGTGTACCAGTACTAAATACTGTATAAGCCCTTATTAATCCTGTGAGCAGCTTGGGAAAGAATTTGCAGGAAAAATATATGAATCAAATTTACCCTTTTTTTTCCTGTTTGCAAATTGCTTGAACAGATGATGAGATCTACTTATTTGTTTGCTATCAATTATTTTTTAACCAAATATTTTGGTGAGGAAAATAGAGCCTACTGGTTGATCAGGATTTGTTTGCTGACATTGTAAATATTCTACCTATATAATGTATTCTTATGTGTATATATAATGATTTGATATGCCATCTGTGTGATTAGTCACTTTAAAAGATATGCTATTCTCTGTGCTTCAACCTTTTTTTAAGTACAAAWTAATGCATTTCTCCAAAAGCACTTCCCACAGACATGCAACTGTAGTAATATAACTGTATCTCGTGTGGCATCTCTRCCACCTGACCCCGTGAAGTCTGTCCTTTTTTTTTTTTTTGTCATCTGATGCCCATCAGTCCYATGCAGGGTTTTCCGTATGCAGACGGCATTAGCAAGGATGAGCAGCAGTGGAGTCACAGCAAAGGTGCTCCGACTTCCCAACAGTTCCTGGAAAAACAAGTCTTCTGTGAAAGCTCCTTGTCAGGAAAGCTGAACTGTGAGTTTCTTACATAGAAGCCCATAGAGCCCATATAGGTTTGCCCATAGAGCAACCAGGGTTTGTTTTGTTGTGAATGGAAGCGATGGCATCATCTTTTTGTTGTTGTATTGTTAAAAAAAAAAAAAAAAAAAAGACACGGAGTTGAGTTAAAGATTCTGGAATTTGTTCTTGGGATTCCTAAAGTGAATTAAATCTTGTGGGTCTCATGACTCCTTTTTGTATCAAGTCTTTACCCCTGTATCAGTGCAGTGGGTACTTACAAGAAAGGCGCCATAGACTAGTCTGCAAGAAGTGTGTAAACTGCTCACTGCTGTTCGCTCCGGACTGAACCACATCAATCCTGGCAATACCAGCTCTTGTCGCCTTTTATTCTCACGGGCTAATCAGATAAAATAGACCTTCTTGCACATAGTCCCTGTATGTATGAGCTCATCTTGGGATGCGGACAGGAAGCTGTGGGTGCCTGTCCTTCCCCCTATGCGGAATGCCGATATATTCACCCGAGCTTTTTGAAATCAGGTGTGGGAAGGGTTAAATTCCTTCAAGGATCTGATCAGATTTCAAAATTAATTCTGATTAATTTAACAAGTGCAACGCATTTGTATTTTTGCATGCATGTAGTAGGGCAGAAAAACAAATGCTGTATTTGAAATTTAATCCCATATTTTTAAAGTCTTCAGTTGATTGCAAATCTGGTACTGCTCACTTTAGATTAAGTTAAAGATTAATGATATGAAAAATAGCAAACCACAGTATTTCTTCATAGTATATCTCTAAATATATTTATATATTTATATATTTCTTCCATACATAGCATATATACTATATGGAAAAATCATAGTATTTCTTCAAATATATATAACACTACCAATAATTGAATGTTAATTGGCTAGAGGTTCAAGCAAGTGTTACCATATCTGATAATTTATAACCGAATATGACCATTAACCAAAGAGAAAACCCCATTGTCCACTCAGTAGACATCAAAGGCACAGAAGTTGGAACAGGAAGGGTATTATTTACTTTAAAGAAATCTTCTTTCTGCACATGCATTAATAAACGTAAAAGGAAAATGTAAAAAGAAAATGTAAAAGTTCGTCGCTCAGTATGTTTAACCATTTATGAGCTATTTATTAATATTTTATCAACCAATGCTTAAGAGAACAGGAAAAATGCTGCTCACAATTTAAAGMAAGTAAATGATCTTTAGCTTAATGATTTAACATGTAAGGTTTAGGAAATTATGAAACGTGCTTGTTGCTGTGTTACACATGCATTTCTGTGGCAGAAGATCGAGAAAGGTAACATAATACACATGGCATGATGCGAGGACATCATGCTCCTTTTATGTCTGCCTGATTTTTTCCTCCTGTAGACCTCGTGTCCTATCTTTGTTCTTTCTTACTCTACAGCAGTCCTTGCTCGTTATAAGAATGTCCCCAGCAATTGAATTAGCCCATTTTGTACTCCTAATTTTGTAGATACGACTTAGTATCTGCAAGAGATGCCTGGTGAATGATGGGTTCTTCTGTTTGCTTATTAGGCTTCCTCAAGGTTCCGCAGCAGCTTGTCTCTTGCTCTAGGCATGAGTATCATTTTCATCTGCAGAAATCTCCTCCAATTATTTGCGTCTGTCAAAACTTTGCATAAGGCCTGCAATCTACAGTAGGACTGTGGCTAATTACTGTTCTCTGTGTGTATTTGTCCCTTTCCTTTATACATAAAAAACAGTGTGCATGCAGGTACAGAAAAGGCTAACTTTTATGTATGCAGCCTAAAATATATTTGCTGCTATTTCACCAAGCTGTGCGTGTGCTTAGGGTAGCACTGTGGGCCTTCAAGGCAAACACTGGCATCCGGGGTCCCTCTCGGGCACCTCTCCCCCGACTTGTCAAGTTGCAGCTCTTGCTTCTAACCTGGGGCTTCTCTTTGTTCCGAGTTCTTCGCTGCCCCTTCTTTGATGGTTTTCATCAGATAATATGAATGCTTTATGGCTTTGTTCRGGTCGCGTGGATCAGTTCTTATCTGTGCTTGTTTGGGTTTGCAATCACGCTCGTAGAATGAAAGCCACCCGTTAGCCAGTTTGCCTTTTACATATCTCACAGGTCTTCTGTTTATCAAATTCTTTTTAAGATTTATTTCCTAAGGATATTTTAAAATGGCATCTAGTCCACTAGAGATACCAATTGGTATTACAGAAATAGAGTATTCTCCCTTAAAATGTCTGTGACTAGAAAAAGTTTGAAGTTCCTATTAATGCTGTACACTTTGCAGTACCCTTTGGAAAAGGGGTAAGCACCTTTTTAGAACTAACTTCATGTCCAGGCAGGTTTTATCATAAAACTGGGCATATAACAACTTACTTTTTGGAATATTACTAAGTGACGTGGAAATTTAAAACAAGACATAAAAGTTACTTGCCCTTTTACTGGTATTTTATGCCCTGAATATGAAACAAGTTTTCACTTCCTCTTTAATACCCTTTTAATCTGAAATATTAGCAGCAAGATAACACGCCATTGTGTCATTATCTGCTTTGAAACAATTCTGCTATTAATGTCTGGTTGTGCTCTGCAGTCTGAAGCAATTTGCTGTGCATTCGTGGGGCCTGATTCTGCAAGACCCCAAGCTTGGTGTCATCAGAAAATATTCCATATGAACTTTGCGTAAGGGTAAATGATGATAATTAAAGGTAAGTGAAATATACATTAGGAAAGATCAGACCTTTCTGCTTTGCAATTTTCATCACAGAAATATGCCATGTGCCCTTTTAAAGAGACATTCTGTTTTGCTTCACATATTTGGGCTTAGGTTGCAGCTTAAAGAGCGGAACAGTTGGGATTCTTTATATGGAAGCTGAAATTCCCAAGCTTTATTCTGTAACAAGAGTCAAATTCTTTCAGATTCCAGGATATCAGAGCATGCAGAGATTAGATTCACTTACATGTTGCCCATTCTAGATTAGCATATTTTAAAGATATTATGTCTGATCGTTACACAGAATGACATTTGAAATACTGAAATGGCTAATGTATTTAGAAAATTCAAAAGAATATTGTCTCCTGACACCAAGAAGCAAAACTAATGAAGGAATAGTTATTAAATTACAGGCCTAGGAGTTCTGCCACCCCCACTTAAAACTTTGAAGATTTTCTTCTGAAAGATAAGAGCATCTGTGAGATGCCTGGTTCCAGGTTAAAGAAGAAGAGATTTTGGTTGGTTTGTCTTGTTTTGGATAGGAATACATAGATTCTAACGTAATGCCATGACCAGGTCAGCCAAGGCAAAGAATCACATCAGAAACAGCAATCACACAGAAAAAATACAGAGCCATGCAAAGCAATTCAGATAGCAGGTCAGGGACACACTGAAACTTAAGYCTATGCATTTTCAATTAAGAGAAAGAAGAATGGTTATAGGAGATGGAGAGTTAGGGGCAAAATAAGCACCTCGTGTTCCACTGCAGTGTAGCTATCCAGAAGAGGARGGCACCTCCCATGCTTGAGGACATTGTGAATTCTTGGGAGCAAGAGGATATCTGCCATGTGACCTCAGCTGCTCCACAAACTCTTGATTTAAATGCTCTGTAGARAAGAAGGCTGCTGTATTTGCAATTGAGCTATTAGATCAGCAACGAATTCAATTCCAGCTGAATCATGGGACCAGCTGCAATATGAGCCTCAGAAATATTGATAATATTACAAATATTACACAAGAGTAATGTAGTTGAGTGCTGGTGATATACCGTATGCGTACACKGAGTCCTGTAAGCAAAAACAAGCTGTTAATAAGAAATCTGTGAAACAAGCAACATTATCTGGTGGAGTCTGTAACAGCTGACAGGCAGGAATACCTTGCTGAGCAACAGCCTAGCATGAAAAAGAGCAATTTGCTCACCAAGCACCGTCAAAAATATAACTAACCAAAGGAGGGAGGACAACAACAGCCTGGAGGATGGGGCCTGTCCACTGCTCCAGCAGCCCTAAAAAAACAATTGAAAAAAAGACCTTGTCTGTTTTCAAAGACAAGGTGTAGTTACCACTTGTGAAGGGAGCACAGCATGGATCTGCCCCCAGGCAGCAGGAACAGGGGCTTTGGAAAACAGGAATCAGCACTGATTAGGATGCTCTTCATGGTGAGGAACAGCTTTCCCCATTAGCAGCCCTCGAGGAGCTCCTGCCTGCTTGACTGGTGTTCAGGAACCACAATTCCATGTTCAACTAGACAAGCCCTCCACTGAGCCAGCAAAGTTTTCTTCATCTTGTGGTAAGTACCTCCCAAAACGCACACCCGTGGATGTACCTGCCCTCCCAGAAGTGTTCTAATTTAAACTGAACTTTAGTGTAAACTGAATGAGGTAACACCTCCCAAGTGTTACGATTAGAGCAGATGACTTTATGTCATGGAAAGGGCAAAGAAGAAGTAATTCCAGGCTCTCATACAACATGCATTGACTTCTAATCAGGAACAAACAGAAGAAACCAGGCTAAGTGGATGAGATGAAGGCTGACAGTTCAGCGCTCTGCTTTGGCCAGCTGTTGATTTCTTTATGAGTCCATCCAAATCCTAAGAAACTGGGAGACATAAGTACTCAGAAGTGAAAAGAATTTAGAATTTGGCATAACCTGGAAAATCTTTCTGGTTTCTACACATCCATTGAAAAAGTAACTGGGGAGTCCACCCAAGAAACAGGAACTAATATTGAAGATAACTCATTCTACCATGCAAGAAGAAGGTACTAACTAGGAAAGTCACCAGAGATGCCTGAACTGAATTCACCTTGCAGACTGCAGTACAAGGAGCCCTTTGGAACAGGAGGTAAATTGTAAACAGAATTTTTCTTGTTTTTCATCTATGTTTTAGTACCTCTAATAGGAAGTTTAAGGAAAACCTGGCAAAGCATCCAGCAGGATAGGAAGGCATCAGGCAATGATGCAATTTCTTTATGGTTGCATCTCTAGGAGAAAGCTCCATAGTGTACCCGACTCTTGAGTTTGGTGTGCAGACCAAGAGCTAATTGGTATTGATCTTACAGATCATTCTTTTGGAAGAGGTTCTGGTTGACATCAGGTGTCCCAGAACACTATTTCACTCAGCAAGAGATGTCATTTGATTGGCAAGTCAGTATTTCACTTGATAGGCACCTGTAAGAAAAGGGGAAAAAAAAAAAAAAAAAGGAGGATGAAATTCAGGAAGGAGCAGATAGTGCTCCCAGGCTGACCGGGAGCTGTGCTGTTCGAATGCTGGCCAAGGGTGTCCGAATGCTCTGGTGCAGCTCAGTGGCCTGTCAGGGATTTCCATGGTCCCAAATTGCAGGCAAGTGTCACCCACCTGCGGCTGCAGGGAGAGTTTCTCCAGGTCTCCCTGCTGGCCTCCATGTGGAATAACCGCTGAAAGATGGACAGGACTCTGTGAGGTCCTGCTGCTCACCGGAGACTGCAGAATCCGATCTCGTTCCTGCTCCAGTTAATGTTATTTGTACCTATTTGTACATCCCTGGGTAACTGATAACTTAGTAGATTCATTCAGGCAGAGAACAGAGCTTGACCTGGATCTCCTACATGCTCAAGAAATGCCCAAGCCCCTAAGATACTGTAAAAGAAAAGATTGATGAAAACCATTCTGCCATGTTTGTAAATCTTGTCATGAAAATAACCATACTTTCCCCCACTAAAACTATTCAGCACAGATAATCCAAATCTGTAAGTAGTCTAAGTGAAACTGCATTTTTGTTGAATATACTATTTCAAAAGAAAAAAAAATAGAACTCAGCAAGCTTTTTTCCCACAGCTTTGTTTAAAGGAAGCTCAGCAGAAATCCTGGGTAATTTAATCTCTAATATTATTAGACAGACACATGCTTCACAACTTGAAAGAGAGACATTATTAAGAAGAAGCTGAGGGGGTGCATTATTTTTTCCAGTAATGTGTGTGCAACTGCGATCATTTATTGGACAGCAAGGGAAGTGCAGGGGCGAGAGCCATTCACAGTGAAAGGAGCTTTCTGCCCCATGTGCTCACAGTGTAATTCTGTAAAAAGGACTGTAGGACAAAGCTGCCCTGACTGTGGGACATTCAGACAAGAATTATAATTGGGAAACTAAAGGTCTATAGTCTCCTGCGATGCTCTGTTCAGACAGCGGTACACTGCACTGCAATGCCAATAATTCCTTGCCAAACGGGAATTTGAGCAAAAGGTCCCCCCTTCTGCCAAGCGCCGGTGGGAATGGCGGCCGCGAGCCGGGTGTCCTGCGCCCGTGGGTGCACCAGGATGCAGTCAGCACCGTGCAGAGCAAGGCAGCTGAATCGAGTGTTGGATCTGCACAGTCGCCAGCTGGGTCTCGTTTCRTGATAGCAGCAACAAAACAGCAAATGTGGTCGCGAAGCAGTGGCAAAGGGCRAGCCTGTCCTCAATCTTGGAACAGAGCAGAGGTTCCTAAAGGCCTTTGGAAGAGCAGGAAGAAGCGAGGTTTGGAAGTGTGTAGGATWCCGCTCAACAAGTCAGCAACAGCGCTGAAGCAAAGGACCGGCTGCAGTAACTGAGCGGCAGGTTGGATGGGCGCACGCCCGTGCCGGGGCTGTGCAGAGACCGTCCTGGCGGGGGGCTCCGAGGCAGCCCGCAGCTCCGGGGCCGCTAGCGAAGGGCACGGCAGGCGCCCTGCATGGAGCCTGCGTGGGCGTGGAAGGAGAGATGGTTTTGGAGGAGATGGGAGAAAGTCCCRCGGCACGTGGCCTGGGCCAAGCTGCAGTTGCAGAATCTGAGGAACATCTGCTTGTTACCAGCAAACTCGCAGGAGAAAACATCRCCTGTTTGCGGTTGCATACTCATCCCTGTGCAAGGGGTGCTTTTTCGTGCTAGCAACCCCTTTCCTTGTTGGTAGTGGGACTGTACTYGGAGAAGGGGGTGATTATGGCTTTGATAGCTTATGATTGATATAGGTCAACTACAAAATCATTTCCCTTACATGCTTCTTTAGCTCCCATTTATTTCCGAAGAAAACACTTCTGAATTCAAATTCAAACCATCGAAATAATCAATTTTGCGGTTGTTTTTATCCAGTAGAAACAATAATAAAGCAAAGACATTCAGATTAGGCATTACGCTGTGATCTCCTAAAGATGACATGTTAATGAACAAGAGCAACAGATCRGAAGCTGCATAGAATGAGCTTGCCTTTTGTATTCCAAGCTTAAAGTTGAAAGCCACTTATTGCTGATTTATAGTGGAGTATTTGTTTGGAAAGTCGCCATGGCCAAGGCAGGGGTGCTGCAGGGAAGGGCTGATTCCCGGCTTGCCGGAGGGGCAGGACGGAGCTCCCGCGGGTGAGCCAGGCTGGCTGCGCTGCGGCAAGTCCATTGCGAGCCTTGCAAAAGGCGCGGGCAGCCGCTGCCGAACGGGCACGAGCCCCGGGAAGCGGCGGGGTTGGGCAGGAGCCGGGAAGTTCACCGGGAGGCCGAGCAGGAGCAGGGGCGCAATTTACTCCCCGGGGCGGCCGCAGCCCGCGCGCGCGGCCAGGCGGGTGACTCGCTCATCGATCGCGGAGGGCGTCGCGGCGCGAGGCGGGGGCGGCCGCCGGGCGCGCGTGGATAAAACCCGCGCGCGGGGCGGCCGGCGGCGAGACACAAAGGAAGGGGCAGCGCCCGGGGCAGCGCCGCGCGCGGAGCGGGCGGAGCAGGTAGCGCGGCGGGCGCGCGCGCGG